>NC_138525.1:55030529-55284466 GCF_000230855.2 Cajanus cajan
CAAGGCTGGTCGTGTGAAGGAAGCCTGCAAGTTGGCTGATGGAATTGTGGATAGGGGTAGGGAAATACCGGGAAAGATTCGAACTGTGCTTATTAATGCCTTGAGGAAGGCAGGTAATGCAGATTTGGCGATAAAGTTGATGCATAGCAAGATTGGTATTGGGTATGACCGAATGCGTAGTGTTAAAAGGAGAGTGAAGTTCCAAACCCTCCTTGATGGTTGATTTTTTGTTTTTGTAACTAGATATTGCACTAGAAAATTGGTGAAGGTCAAAGCCAGAAAATATAGTGCATCTATCAGAGTTGTTTCATAGGCAAACTTATGGAGTTGCTCAGCTGTTCGCCCAATGGTTGGTACCTGAAATTTTGTTATATGTTTTGTATATAGATAATTTCATTATCCCGTATTTTACCCTGAATGTTTGCCGTCTCACATTGACAGATGTTTAATTAAATATCTTCAGACTCTTGGCATGAGTAAATTGGATTGAAATTCCGGGCATAGTGGCTTTAGACTTATTTGGCATGTTTAAGGTTGTAAACCTGGCCAGACAAGAAGAGAAGTAATGATAGTTTTTCCCTATTTGGAGTCACGACATTGCTGCAGGCTTCATAAACACAGGCAAGGGTCGAGGATAGTTACTTCCAACATCTAACATTTACCTCCAAACATGTCCAGTTTCATGTTGAATGGTGCTTATTTAAATCTCGTCAGCCTGTTTGTCCCCGTAACATTGGATTCAATATCCAGGTTTAGTGACCTATTTGGCATATTTAAAGTTATAAACTATACAAGGATAGAAGTAACGAGGGAATACTTAAGGTGCACAACAGCATGTTTTGTGCGCTCTTATTTCTTGATTTTCCAGTTCAGTGGAAGTCTGCATATCTCATGCTGGAAACTGCACTAGAATACTGTGTGCTTTCTCTCCCAAGAACATGATCCCTCCTATTCATCAACTCTAACTGATGAGGAGTGGGAATGGGCTAGTTCTGTTACTGGATACTTGAAACTTTTAGTTGAAATTATGAATGTATTTTCAGGCAACAAATTTCCTACAGCTAATATATATTTCCCTGAGATTTTTGTGATGTCCATATTCAATTAATTGACTGGTGCCGAAGTTCAGATAATTTTCTTAGTCCCATGGCTTTGAAGATGAAAGTCAAATTTGACAAGTACTGGAACAAGTGTAGTTTGGCTTTAGCTGTAGCTGCAGTCCTAGATCCGCGGTTCCAGATGAAGTTGGTTGAGTACTACTACTCCCTAATTTATGGTAGCACTGTCCTGGAGCGTATCAAGGAAGTTTCTGATGGTATCAAAGAACTTTTTAATGCATATTCCATCTGTTCAACTGTGATTGATCAAGGCTCAGCCTTGCCTGGCAGCAGTTTACCTAGTACTAGTCGTAGTTCCAGAGATAGGTTAGAAGGCTTTGACAGATTCCTTCACGAGACATCAGAGTCCATGACTTCAGACTTAGACAAGTATTTAGAGGAACCAATCTTTCCTCGTAATTCTGATTTTAACATATTGAACTCTTGGAAAGTCCACATGCCAAGGTATCCAATTTTGTCTCTGATGGTACATGATGTCCTAGGTACTCCAATGTCAACTCTGCGCCGGAATTGGCATTTAGCACTGGGGGCAGAGTGCTAGATTTTTCTCGTAGTTCACTAAACTCAGATACACGTGAGGCTTTAATATGCACTCAAGATTGGCTCAGAAATGAATCTGGAGGTAACTAGTTATCTTCTGCCTTTTTCCACCTGTAGAATAATGTTGATTTATTGCTTATTCTGATGCAATATTTTTACTCTGCACTCTTATCACATTTGAGCGAAAAGCATTAATGGAGTTTGCTTTAAATAATTATGCAATATTGGTAGGGTTTCCATGTCTCAATGCTATTGTTACCGTTAGAGTTTCATTGACATTTGTCCTCGCACGTGACACGCGCGTGACCAAATTCCTCATTTGAATTCGGACCTAAGCGCCGTTTTATGAAATCCACTTTAATCCAACCCAACACATCCACATTCAAAATCGCGTCCACTCCCCTCGCTTCTCTGTTCAAATCGCAGAACACTTCTTTCTTTGTTCTCACTCTCTTCTCTCTCTCACTGTCGCTCCCTTCGTTCCTCTCGCAGGAGGTAAGCAAAGTTCACTCTCCAAATTCCATTTCGATACTTCACCTGCTCCCACGCTCCACACTCTTTCACAATCATTCGCTGTTATGCGAGATTGAAAGAAATGAGTGAGACTCAAAGTGAGATTAATATTTGCGATTTGATTGTGTTTTAGGGTTTCCAGTCCCGAGGCTGATTTGAATTGGCTTGAGATGGAGAGTTCCGAATCGGCGCAGAGCGTGCGGGTTGCCGTCAACATTCGGCCTCTGATCACGTCGGAGCTTATGCTCGGGTGCACAGATTGCATCTCCGTCGTCCCTGGTGAACCTCAGGTGTGTTTTCGGTTTGGATTTGAATGCTCTGTTCATGTTGTATGTTGCATTTGCTCTTACTCACTCAATTTATGTGATGTTTTTGGATTTAGTGTATGTTGGAATTTGTAAGCATGTACAAAATTGTTGTGTAGGTGCAAATTGGGTCACATGCTTTCACTTATGACTATGTTTATGGTAGTACGGGATCTGGGTCGTCTGCAATATACGATGATTGCGTAGCTCCACTTGTAGATGCGCTTTTTAATGGCTACAATGCAACCGTTCTTGCGTATGGCCAGGTATAGTTTTGCATTTGGTTTTGTCTTTGATTGGAAAATTTGTGTTTCAGAAACTTTGATTTGTTATATGTAGTATGCATTGACTGTTTTTTTTTTTTTTTTTTTTTGTGCTCAGACTGGATCTGGGAAGACATACACCATGGGCACCAACTATACTGGAGAGGAAAATGCGGGTGGAATTATACCCAAGGTGATGGAGACAATATTCAAGAGGGTTCAGACTATGAAGGAATCTTCAGAGTTTTTGATTAGGGTATCTTTTATCGAGGTAAAGAATAAGTATAATGAATTTTCTCCGTAATTGTGACCAGGCTTTTGAAACCTTGAAGTTTGAACTGGATTAATATGATGACAGATATTCAAGGAAGAGGTATTTGATTTGCTTGATCCCAGTTCAGCTAGAGGAGATGCGGCTGCTACTGGGAAGGCCGCTGCTCCCAGCAGAGTTCCTATACAAATCAGAGAAACAGTGAATGGAGGAATAACACTGGCTGGTGTTACCGAGGCCGAAGTGAAGACTAAAGAAGAAATGTCATCTTATCTTTCTCGAGGTTCACTGTCACGTGCGACTGGGAGTACGAACATGAACAGTCAATCAAGGTAAAATGCTATAATCAAGTCTGCGGTGTCTCTCTTTTTTTTATATATTTTATTTTTTTTTTATTTTTTTTATTGTTTGATTTGATAAATTTTTTACCCTAAAATAATGCATATTGAAATTTCCTCTTGACTGAAACGGTGAATGTGCTTTGTCTAGTCGGTCACATGCAATATTCCCAATAACAATGGAGCAAAAGAGTGGTGATGATGTCTTGTGTGCAAAACTACATTTGGTGGACCTTGCTGGTTCTGAACGTGCAAAAAGAACTGGCGCAGATGGCATGCGTTTAAAAGAAGGTATTCTTTTTGCTTGTGATGGGGCATATTGTTTTGATAAGAATAGGAATATAATTTATACACAAAAATATGTTCTCTAATATATCATATTTTCACAAACCACAATAGAATTTTGAAAATTGTACACCACTGCCTTTCTGCTAGATGAGTTTTATAAATACAATTTTTAAACTTTTAGTGATAAGTTAGTTTTTCCATTGTCAAGGCATTCATATCAACAAGGGTCTATTAGCTCTTGGGAATGTAATAAGTGCTCTAGGAGATGAAAGAAAGCAAAAAGAAGGTGGCCATGTCCCATATCGTGATAGCAAATTATCAAGGCTACTACAGGTTTGCACAGTATTTGTTTAATGCTCTACATCATATATACTTATCTTGAACAGCTCTGCATATAATATGTAGGAATTTTTCTATATCTCACTCCATAGTTTATGGCTTCTTTGGCTCATTATTTAAAAGGTCATGTATTGTTAGGAAAGGAGGCGTGCCTGTTATTTTTGTCTGACACACCAATTAGAGCTTCTGAACTGAGTGTTGTGTGTGGGATTTATATATTGCAACTTCAATCTAGAAATGAGATACTAAAGTTTTAGTTGTTGTGTTTATTTTTGAAATATCTAAATCATGGATTCATATTATATTATCTTGACATGGAATTGGTTAATGAATATGTAGGATTCTCTTGGAGGAAACAGCAAAACTGTTATGATAAGTACAATACTTGCTTGATGGATTTTGAAAATTTTACACTTTAATATCTCATGTATCATCTAATCTGTTTGGAACACTGCAGCATGTGTCAGTCCAGCTGACACCAATGCTGAAGAGACATTGAACACTCTGAAGTATGCTAACCGTGCTCGCAATATTCAGAACAAGGCAGTTGTAAGTGCTAGATTTTAGTGTTCTTGATGTTTATGTTTTGTTTTGTTTCATTTTGTCCCTTTTTCTTAAAATGTGAGTGACAGTTTTGAAGTTTCTTATATTTGATGATTTTAATTTTTCTTATAGATCAATCGTGACCCAGTGGGAGCTCAGATGCAGAGAATGCGAAGTCAAATTGAGCAATTGCAGTCTGAGCTTCTATTTTACAGAGGTGATGCTGGTGGGGCATTCGAGGAACTTCAGGTACATCATTGTTTTAGGAAGTTTATGAAGTTGATCCGTCATTTCCCTGGTATAGGTTTCTAATGTTCTTTTTTCCCCATAGATTCTTAAACACAAAATATCCTTACTAGAAGCAAGCAATGCAGAGCTACAGCGGGAGCTTAAAGAACGTCGAGTAACTTGTGAGAGTTTATCACAACGTGCTTGTGATGCTCAGGTCTTTCTCTAATCCTTTATGTTCTCAATTCTTATATAATGTTGCGTGTCTTACCAAAAAATAAATTTTGTTAGTTGTTTCCAATGTTGCTTCTGTTTTATTTGCCATCAAGTGTCTCATTCAAGGTGTTGAATTTAGGTTGAAAAGGACCAACTGATCTTGAAAATCGAATCAATTCGTAATGGTAAATCTTGGGATGAAATTGAATCAAATTCAAATCAGGTTTGAACTCATCAAATCATTTTGCTAATGTATAATTACAATTTTCTGATGAAGCAATTCATCACCGACTCTCGGTCCAAACTTGTTTCTAGGATTATGACTTGGTTAAATCTTATGTGTCAAAGATCCAAGAGATGGAAGGTGAATTGCAGCGTTTGAAAAATTCAAATGCGAAATCTAGACATTTTGTTGACTGGGTTGATTCGGATGATAGCGGATTCCGGTCAAAGAATGCTTTATTTGCATGTGATAATGAGTACTCTTCTGATTGTGATGCCAAAGTGGACATAACAGGTAGAATTTTGGCAGTTATTTTGATGAATTATTGTATGATGTATCCTTGATTTGATTGTTAACCCTTGTGGCTGATGTTAATAATATTATTTCTGACAATTTTGTTATGGTCGAGACAATTGAATCAAAGCTTGGATTTAGCAGCAGCATTTAAGCTTCTTAATACCTAGTTTTTTTTTATTTGCATTTTTGCTATCACTTTGGATTGGTAGTGTTCCCAAATATCAATAGATAGTTTTTTAACATTGTGCAACCTGTAAGCAGATGAGGAAGATCATGCAAAGGAGATAGAACACTCTTCTCTTCAAGAAAAGTTGGGTAGGGAGCTCAAAGAATTGGATAAGAAACTTGAACAAAAAGAGGTAAAAATTTCAGGATCTAGTTTCAAACTCGTGAAGGATCTTTATCAATTTATACAAATTTGCTAGATATTGGATGTGCTGATATGCATTTTCTTACATATATAGTATTGATTTTAGAAGATGATTTATCTGTTTACTGCCTAATTTTTTTTATTCTTTTTTTTTTTTGAAGGCTGATTTGAAGAAGTATAGTCATGAGCAAGAGTTTGAAAAAAAAATTCTTGAGTTAGAACAAGAGAAGAAATTTTTGCAGGTATTTGATCTGTGCTATCTTGAATTATATTCAATTTAAACTGTTACCTTTATAACTCTGTTCCTATTATTTGCAGAAAGAAATTGAGGAACTTAGGTACAATCTTGCAAATATTTCATCCACCTCTGATGATGGTGCTCAAAAGTTAAAGGCGGAATATCTTCAGAAGTTAAATGCTCTTGAGGCACAGGTGAACTTATCACTTGGAATGTCTCAACTCTTAAGTGCCACTCAATGTGGTGAACTGATTATTTTCTTTCCAGGTCTCTGAGTTGAAGAAGAAACAAGAAGCTCAGGCTCATCTGTTGAAACAAAAACAGAAAAGTGATGAGGCTGCAAAACGACTTCAGGATGAAATCCACAGAATTAAATCTCAAAAGGTGCAATGGTCCTGCTAATGCAACTTATATTCAGTTTGAAGCGGAAAGCAGTGTTTTATTTTTTCTTTTCCTTTATAGTTATTACCGACAAGCTTTTTTTTTCTCTTCAGGTTCAATTGCAACATAAGATTAAGCAGGAATCAGAACAATTTAGGCTATGGAAAGCTTCGCGTGAGAAGGAAGTTCTCCAGGTAAATTCAGCATAGAATACTTTTCTTTAACTTTTTTTAATAAAAATATCCCTTTTTATTTTATCACAACATTCTTCTGCAATTGTACGGAGGGAAATCATTATAGATTGGTATTATTTTTTCCATTCGATAATGGTGTGAAAATATTATCTATCTATACTTTGCAGGTACTTAATTTATTTGCTGATCACTTGCATATAAGGAAGGACCTCTAGTGTCTAACATGAACAAGTTGATCAGTTATTAGTGAATCTTCTAATACATATTTTGCGTAATTTTCAGCTTAAAAAAGAAGGAAGGAGGAATGAATATGAGATGCATAAGCTGTTAGCGTTGAATCAGAGGCAAAAGATGGTAAGTAGATGTTCAAACAAGTTGCTTTTGGGGCCTGGTTTGGATATCAAGCTTTACTGTTGATTATTCCCATTATTATTCATGAGTTCATTACAGGTATTGCAAAGGAAGACAGAAGAAGCTTCCTTAGCCACAAAAAGGCTAAAAGAACTTTTGGAATCTCGAAAGACTTCACGCGAAACTACAGGTCAGGAGATTTACAGTGCTACGAATCTTTTCCTGTTTTGTGAACTTATTAACAGGCAGTTCCTTTTTTACACACAGGTGGGAATGGTCCAGGAATTCAGGTACTTCTTTTTCTATGCTTGTGAATCACAATGACTAAATTGTTTCCTAAGCAATGACCAGTTCTCGACGGGGCTAATATTCTATATTCTACCCTTTTTTAATGTGTGTATCGTGGGGACATGGGGTAGTTTATTTTTAATACTACTATGATTCCATCACGGTATTTTATGGCTGATGTCTTGGTGTTTTAATAACTTCTACTTGACATTTGATAATTGTTTTTATTTGCAGGCTTTGATGCAGGCAATTGAGCATGAGCTTGAAGTCACAGTCCGAGTGCACGAAGTACGCTCAGCACATGAGCGTCAAACAGAAGAGTATGTTCTACTTTTTACATTTATAGTGTGTTTAGGAAAGCTTTTTTCCCAAAATTTTAGCTGTTTTTATAATAAAAAAGCTGTTTATGATTTAAGCTACATGTTTGAGAAAGATGCTGAAATTAAAAAAAAAAAAGCCGTTTTTCAACATCTTAAACTTTGAGCTGTTTGATTATTCTTCAACTGCTTATTTCTCTTTTATCATTGTAATTCCCAAATTTACCAACAAAAAGCTTATTTTTTTTAAGTATCCAATTGAAATTAATTATCTTGGTATCTCTTTTTAACAAATTTATCCAAGCAAAATTAGATTTTGATTGTAATTGATTATAAGAATAATCAAATTATTTAAAAAATCATTATCAAAATAATTAAAAATTTGCAGCTATCTCAAACACACTCTTAGATTCTTATCTGAAACCTTTAGATTGAGTAGGATGTTTTAGGGTGTGGTTGTTTTTCAATTAGGTTGAACGTAACCCAAAAGCAACACATCACTTGCTTTAGCTTTTTTGCATCAGAAAGTGGAAAATGTCCGTTTAACTTGTTTTGAACGGATTTCCAAACACACACTGATTAAATCTGACCATAAATTTTGCAACTGCCTTTTAGATCTGCCTTTCATGTTAGTTTTACATTTAAATTGAAGTATGTAATGTTTGCTCATTTGATTTTCCTGTGGATGATTTGAATTTAAAAAGAGATAACTTGGATCGATTTACTGATTATCCTGATCTAAATGTATTGATAATATCCACCGGTGTATGTTTTCCTCACAATCTATTCATAACAGGAAAACTAAAATGGCCAAGGAGATTGCAAGATTAAAGGAAGAAGCAGATATGATGAAGTTAAACAATTCAAGGTGATAAGGACAGACAGTTACATAAGCCATTTATTTATTGAACAATCTTTGTTTTTGGAAATCTATAATTGACAACATCTGCTTGCCTGATTGCTAATATAGTGATGGCCTCGTATCAATGTCTCCGGGAGCAAGAAATTCAAGGATATATGCCCTCGAAAAGATGATTGATTCTTCTTCTACAACACTGCTGACAATGGCATCTCAGTTGTCAGAGGCAGAAGAGCGGGAACGGGTTTTCAGTGGCAAGGGGCGTTGGAACCAAGTCCGTTCCCTTGCTGAAGCCAAGAATTTGATGAATCATTTGTTTAATCTGGCATCTTCCTCCAGGTAGTAGCTTTATATGCTTGTAAATTTATGGTCTATGATTAAAGTTAACTAAAAAACAGTATCTATTAATCTTAAGCAAATCAGTAGTTATCTTTGTGATGACACATGACTGAATTTTTTTTTCAATGCCTTTATATATTTCAGGTGTTCATTGCGAGATAGAGAAGTTGCCTGCAGGGAGAAGGACATGGAAATAAGAGATATGAAAGAAAAAGTAGTAAGGTTGAGCTGTTCACTTCGACAGTTGGAAATGCAGAAGTCTGAACTCATTCATCAGTTGAAGTTGCTGGTTAGTATGTTTGGTCGAGAGCTCCACTTCATCGAGATTTAGCTTGAGAAATAAATTTTGCAATGCAACTTAAAATTGAACAGATTTAATGAAACTTGAAATTTTTTCTCCTTTCCAAATTTAAGTTGCAGTTTATCAAATTGAAGAAGTAACGGTCCTTATTTTTGTAACTGTGATTCTCTAATTATGGTAATTTCTTTTCTTTTTCTGGTTTTAACCATAATGTTAAAACTTATGACAGAGGGCAAAGAGGTACTCAGAATCTGTGGGGGATTCGGTGTATTACACAACTGGTGTAGGACATAAGTATGACTTGCGCAAGATGGTAAGTCTCTTGCAATATCACTAGATCTCTTAATGTGCCTACAAATCTCATTATACATCACTTTTTCTTTTGGTACTATAGTTAATGATCATTTGGTTATCATTTAGGAAAACCGGCGATCTACAATTTTACTGGAGGATATGGATTTATCAATATCAGACACAGAAGCAGATGATTATGCTAAAAATGGGACTGATGATGAATGGGTAGCATCAGAAGACGATGAATGCGGAGCATCAGAAAAAATACATGTTAGGAAAAGAAAGTCTAAGAGCAGACGTGCAAGCATGGAAGACAATCAGTCAAATATCAGTTCAGAAGATGTAAAAGATAATTCAACAGAAGCAAATGGAGGTGCATCTGGGGAAACTGCATCAGGAATCTGCTGCTCTTGTAGTAAATCTTCTTCTTGCAAGACAAACAAATGCAAGTGCAAAGCTCTGGGCGGCACTTGTGGGAGTTCTTGTGGTTGCTTAGCATCCAAGTGTGCCAACAGAATATCAGTCTCGAATGAGTCACAAGTTGAAGGGACTGGTAATGCTTCCAGTATTGAGGAATCAAATAAAGATCGCCTTCTTGCTGCTCAAGGGGCTGAATTGCTTCAAGGTGCACTGGTTGAGGGGCCTGCTGAAGCCCACAGTGATCATGGGCCAAGAAAACCTCTTTCTGATATTGGAAATACACTGGTGCGTCTTATCAAACCTCTCTAACTCTGCATTAAATCATTAATTTGTTTTCTGTCGTTGTGTGTGAACTGGATGCAATACAGGTTACTTCAGTGTTTTAATTATTTCTTTTTGCAGGCCAAATCAAATGCTCAGAAGGCTAATCCAAGAAAGAAATGGGGGAAGGTGAAGCCCCCAGTACTTGTTGTTACAGATCCTCCACCTTCCTCTGAAGATAATTCTGAAGTCCCCAAGAAAGAAGATAATAGCATCAATGAAGCGAACATACCACTGAAAATGCACTCATCTAGACCTGAAAACTCTTTGGTTGCCCCTAAGGTAGAGAAAAATATAATTGACACAGATATACCTTTGAAAATACCTCGAGCTATGCGAAAGCAAGCATCATCAAATGGTGGTGGCCTTCCACTGGGGGACATGAACGCTGGTAAGCCAGATGAATCTGTCACAAAGAAGGAGTCTGAAGTGATTGAAGCTAGAAGTCCCGTGAAACAAAAAAGAACATTTGAGAAAGAGAACAATGGACGTTAATCTTGCGTCCATTTCTTACCCTTTCAAGGGCGAAGACCAGGACTTAAGACGCATGGCATTACCATATTCTTATGGTGTATCTGTTGAAGATAAAGAAGGCGCGTGGTTTGTATCGGGTGTCTAAACGTGTATCGATCATTATTTTCGTTTGTCTTCGGTAGACAAATATATTATTTGGCTTCCTTTTTTTTTTTTTTTTTTTTTGCTTGTAAGACAAATTTATCCAAACTCCAAATGATTCTGTGCTGGTGATCATCAAATTATCATGGCATAACCTTGGAGTTAAATCACTTTGTACCAATGATCAGAATGAATTGAGTTGTTCAGTGGGAAAAATTGGAGCTTAAGTTCTATGGTATGAATGCAACTGTGAGGTTGCATAAAATTTATAATAAAATCCTCTGGAATATATACTTGCGTTCTCAGAAAAGGAAGTCACCTGCGTTTCTTCAGTGAAGTGCAAGATGATTAAATGTAAGTCCTTTTTTAAAAGTTAAATTACTGGTTTGGTCATTTCATTCAAAATTTAATTTATATGGAGTGACACGTATATGAATATACAACAAAATCATTTTAATTCTCGAAATTATAATGTGTCAATTTAATTCCTAAAATTATAATTTAATATCACTTTAGTTTTTAAAATTTTAACTTGATGTCATGTTTATTTCCAAACGTTTTCATGACTTTATCACTGTATTTACACTGGTAATTTGATTATTTATTTTATTGTAAAAATATATGTAGAGAAAAGATAAACATTAAAAGGGATTGTTGAATAGTGTATATCGCAAATTCGCATGTTTTTTAAGGTGGAATAATAATGCTAGTTAGATAAAATAAGAAGAGTAATTAGATTGAAAACTAAATAATTTTATATCGGTTTGTCTCAACTATTAAGACTACATCCGATCCTCAATTCAACCATATTCTTTAACAAAGCAATTCTAATTTAATCCTAAATGTTCTTTGACATGTCTCTTCAAATAACTATTCAAGAATTCTTTTAATAAACAAGTTTATCCAGGCTTAACAATCAAATATTCTTTTTTAGACAAGTTTCTCCAAGTTCAAAAATAAATATTATTTTTCAAATAAATTTCTCCATATTCAATCTTATAACAATGATGAAGGTTACAAAGAAGTTGTGTTTGCTTCATTTAGACATTATAAAACAATTACAGAATAATGAATGTTTATAAGAAAGAATAAATTTTTATCGAGAATATTTTTGTACAAATGTATTTATATGTTTGTTCTCTTTTCTTTCTTGTGCATTGAGTCTTTTTATATAATAATTCAAAAAAAATGACTATTACAACACTTTAAATTTAGCTCACAAGTAACCATTTAATTAAGTTATAAAATGATATTATGTTTTATAATCATATACCATGCGGAATATATACTACATGCCACACCTCTATAACATGTGTCACTTTACATATATATCACGTGTATGTTACATAATATTATTGTGTCACATAAATATTTTTATTTAAAAAAATATAATTTATTTAACAAAAGGACTTAAATAAGTGACATAATACATTTTTAGGAACTTTTGTTTGAGTTTTATTAGAATTAGAGACTAAAATGAGAGCAATATACAATTTCAAAGATTCATTTCACCATTTTTCTTATCTCACTCTTTTTTTTTCTCACTCTTTTTATCTTTGTCTTTTCACCCATACACTCACTTTTCTGTATGTACGTCAATCACTCTTCCTTTATATTATGGGTTGATTTCACTAATTATAATAAATCATGCCTAAAAAAAATCATTGAACATGTTATTTGGTAAGAATCATTCATATTAAAATCATAATTGATACTAAATTTTGTGTAGATATCAATTAAAAAGTGATGTGTCAGACTATCATAATCGATCACATTCAATAAAATGATAACAAATTAAAATATAAAATACTACATTGAGCTAAAATAATAATTAAGAAATCAAAACTCCCATTGCCTCTTGGTCGAAAATCTAAAAAATAATCCATAAAACTAAAACAAGGCAACTAGATAAAAAATAATCCATAAAACTAAAACAAGACAACTAGATAAACCATTTTCCCCATGATTCATGACCCGCAAGTTGATTCAATGGAAGTGAAGGATGGGTCCTTAGGGCACGGTTTTGTGATGCAATAGGTGTGGCAGATAGTTAGTATGGCTTAGGAAAGCCCAAACATGTCCTTAAATCTAAAAGATTATATTGAAAAGAGTTGAATAATTCTTTTATATTTTTTTATTATTCTTTTACAATTATAAGATGTTGGTACATGAATAGTTATCATTAATTGATATCAATTGTTAAGCCTTTAAATACATAAGTCAAACTTATTACTAGTTTATTAAGTGAAAAAATTTAATTACTTTTTTTATTCATAAAAAAATTATAAAGACACTAATAAAGATTAAATCTATATTTTTATATATCTATGTCAACTTTTTTCTTCTTAATCATTAAACTAATTTTAATAGTTAGAAAAAAAAATTATTCTACTTAATGCGAGAGTCTTAACATAGAATTTTTAACATTAATTATATTTGTTCGACGATACAAAGTTGTGAAAATAATTATTAATATATTAGGAGTTGAAATATGAGTGTTTGATATAATATGTTTAGATTATAAGTTCAAATTTTGATATCATTATTGTAATTTTAATAGAAAAAAAAATACATACTATCATCTTTGGTATACATAATATCCTATGCAGATGAGATGAAAAATTTTATATTTTCAAGTAGTTGATATCTATTATGACTCAATATTATCGTTATAGTCAATATGATAATCACTTTCACACACAAAAAATATCAAATTAAATATGCTTAAACATATATAATGTTACAACTAAATACTCATATTTTATAATCATATAAATCAACGATAAGCACTAACTAGATATAATCAATTCCCGTCAATTTTATAATTTTAATCGCAAAGACATCAATTTAACCACGTAATGAAGTCTCACTCATGTTTTTATTTATTCAATCACGAGCCCAATCTGGCAATCCCAATAGTGTTTATCCACTAAATCATCAACCCAATCTCACAATTAAAAACATACAGAGTGATATTCATTAAATAAGAGTGAGACTTGATTTTTTTTTTTTTTTATATAACAATTGATGTTGCGTTTCTCTTGTGTTATTGTTGAATTGTGTAAGGAAGTGAACATCGTATGAAAGATGTTGTTCGACAATTGCTGCCCTGAAATGAATAAAGCATCATCTAATAATTAAGCATTGCTGATTATGTTTGGGAGTGGTGGACCCAAATAATAAGAAGTCCGAATGTGATTATTTCAATTTCCATCAGAAAGCAAGTGATAGATCCGTGAATTGATTGCCCCACGATGTTAAATAAACACATCACAGTCATTCATTGGACAAAATTAAAATGGGAAAGTAACATAGAATGTGTTGTTTGCATCTTCATATGAATGGTTGAGGAAGGAATTGATAAACGTGGAGGCAAAAACAATAATTTGTGATGGATAATTGTGTCCAATGTTGGAAAACTTGTGGACCTTCTCTTTTAGGTGGAGACAGAGATAATAATATTTACTAAAAAAATGTTGAGATTTTTTAGTCTAAAGTATTTTTTGTGTGGATGGGTATGGCTTTTTGAGATTTGATTTGGCAGCATGTGGTGGACTTGGCTTGTTGGTAGCCACTTGATTGGGTCCTATAACACAGCAAAACAAACAAAAAAAATACAAAGATTTTGGAGTCACGAGGACCAGTGAGTCACTGACTGTCACCAAATCTCACTTTCTCTTGCTTTGGCTTTTCTCCCAACTCCCAAAACTTAACAACAAAACAAATAGGAAATATTGTATTTATACACACTTCTTTATATCTTTTTATTTACGTTATTAATTATATCAATCATTTACTTATATAATCTTTTAAAAACTATTTTTATTCTACTTTTTATAAAAATATTTTTATACGAGGGAGGAATGAGAATTCAACTCTTTTGAATTGAAAAAAACATATATATATATATATATATATATAAATATAAAATAACAGCATTCATTTTTAAAACGAAAATTTTAATTAATATTTTTTTATTCATTATCACTTGAACAACAAATACGAAAATATATTAATTTTATTAAATAATTAAAATATCAATTAAATTAAATAATTTATTAGATATATATATATTTTTTATTGTTTTAATTATATTATTTTTTTCAGAAAAAAATTAGTGCAATGTTTCATGTACAAACTTTTAATAAATTATTTTATTGTTATTAGGTAATAATTAATTTTTTAATCAGTTTTCTTGTTAATCTTACAATAAAAACTAAATAATTATATAATTTTCATAAAATATAGTATTTTATAATTATTTGAAATTTATAAACTATAAAATTGCATTGCTAATTTTTTATTATAATTTTTAACTTATAAATTTAACAGATTATTTAAGCAAAATAATCCTATATATTTATTATTTTCTAGTTTATTTATATTTTATTTTTAATCGTTAATTTAAATTTTTTTCTTATTATGATAAACTATAAAAATTACATTTTACACTTTGATTTACTATGATTTTGAGTATAGTTTAATCACATAAAAATTATTGGTTTATTATTTTGAGCTAAATATGATATATTTTTTACATGTTAGATTATGACATAGATATCTTGCAATAAAGAAGAAACTAAATTTTTTGTAAATGATTTTTTTTTAAAATATACTTATATAATCATGAAAGTAATATTATTTCCAAAGAAACCTATATTAATATTCTCAGAAATTTTTATGAATAACTAAATGAATTTTATTCATTCTCAAAAATCATAAGGGAATCATGATTTTTGAGTATGAAAATTATTTTCCTTTATCAAATATCTATAAGAGAAGTGTACATGGTTGTTTTCCAAAATAAAATAGAATCAAATTATCTTTTAATATAGATTAGAATTATTATATTGAATGAGATTTTTTCTGAATATCATTTTTCAACAAAAATATTTTTAGTTAATTTTATTCACTGAGAATCTTTTTGAGAATTTTCTCAATCTCTTGTTTCCTTATTTTAGTTTTACATTAAATTTTATATTTCAAAAATGATCAATAATTAAAGAAACCCTATATTCAATATAAATCATATAATAATATTTTGATGTACAAGTTAAATATTTAGTATATATAATTAAAATTTAAAATAAATTATATAAATAAATAGTACTATATTTGAATATATAAATTATATTTAAAATTTTAATAAATACATTTTTAAATATATAAATTGTAATTTATGATAAATAATTTGTATTTTAGTACAATATTTTTTGTATTTATTGATAAATTATTTAAAAATATTAAAATTTAATTTATAAATAATTATAATAAATAAAAATCAAATTAGATATAAAGATAAAAGAATTTTAAAAAATTTATCATTGAACAAAAGTTCTTAAAAATATTAAAATTTTTAAATATATAATCTTTTTTTTTGTTTTGTTTTGGTTATATATATATATATATATATATAAGTTGATTATAATTATAAAATATAATTTATATATTAAAAATTATTTATTATTACATTATGAAACAATTTAAATTTTTAAAAGTATTTATTTATTATAGATACATAAAACAGACATTTTTTTCATGTACATTACACATACTAAAAGATTAGTTAATAATTATCTTCTTACCATTTTTTCTACTTTTTAAATAACAGAATAAAAGCCTCACTATTTTATAACAATTTTTTAAAATAATAATAATATAATCATTCTATTTTATATTATTTATTTTTCATTTAAGCAACATCTCATTGATTCAAATGAATTAGATTCATATTTATTGAATAAGGTCTGAATTTCAAATAATGCGAATAAAAAAAGTGATTGAAGGAAAAATTACATTAAACGTGGTAAATCAAATTCTTTTACAATGATTAATCACAAGTAAAATTAATAGATGTTGAGTATTAATAACATGATTAAAAATATATATTATTCCTTCTAATTTCACTTATCATTGAATAATTTTATACAGCCATAATTAACGTATATATAACTTCAAAGGTAAATGCAATTAGAACTTAGAAGGGCCTATATTACGCATTCACATTTTATTTAAAGTAGAAAGACTTTTTCAAAGTGTTTATTAAACTACGCTCATATTGTAACTATTCTGTTTTTAATGTTGACTTTTTTTATATAGTAAATTGTTATTTAGTTTAATTATTATGATTCAGACTCTTTACAATCCTTTAGTATTATCCTGCAATCAAAATTGGATTGTTTTTTCTTCAGTCATCTGAATAATATATAAATTTTCAAATAAAATTCTAATTTTAATTGAATAACAATAACACCAAAAACACCTACGTAACTAGGTCTTAATTTTGCACTTACACCAATTTGATCATAAAATAATGGAGATGAAACCTTAAGCTTTAAACACTAATCATGTGGTTAATTTTAATTTTAATTTTAATTTTAATTTCTTGCAAGTAATGTTCCTTGAACCACACATTCACGTAAATGCAAAACCAATTTTACTTTCTCAGCGCCAACCAGCACCACATCTATGACTTTCCATATTAGACCTCACCAGTTTCCATCCTCTGTGCCTCGGTTTCACCTGCTCCCTCACTCTAAATCTTCATCAACACAGCTTACCAACGAAACACCGCCACGTGTACTCAGCTGTTGTTTCTGTACAGTAACCGGCTGCACTGAATAATAACATTACCACGTGGCACTTTTTAACTTGCAGCCTTGTTTATGCCAAGTGACATTGTTATCGGAACAGCTCGGATAGATCGAACGGATCTGGACGCGCCACGTGTCACTCGGAATCATCTAACGGTATCTGGGAAGCGTATAGAACTTGTCACTCTGGCTTTTCTTCTTCTATCTACCCTTTTTCCCTTGAAAGCCCAAAATTGTTCATGAAAGCTTCGTTTCCGATTAACAATTTTTGAATAATAGAGACTTTACTTTCCGAGCTTTTAACTTTTTAAGGTATATACTGATTGATTAATAGCGTTGCTCTATTCGGCGTTTAACTTTTCATTTTTTTTTCCTTAAATAGCGGTTTGTGGATTCTCTGAATGATTGAATCTTTGTAAAAAAATTCTTACTTTTTGTCGTTTCAGCCTTTGGGTTGCTTGTTTCTCACCTTGTTTTATCTGATTTTTGGAGTAAAAACATGTTTTTTTTTGTGTAAATGGGAAAATTTCTTAATGTGTAATCTTTTTTTGTAATTAATTGAAACTTTCACCGGAAAAATGAGTTATGTTGTTAGCCTAGGACGGGATTTGGTTGCTTTGATGGTTTCACGTCGGGAATTTGTTTGTGTTGGTTATTTTAAGGTTTGCTATTTATGTTATTGGTTTTATTGGTTTTTCTGTTTTGAATCTGTCATTGTTTGGATTATGTGTCAAGATGGGTTTATTCGTCTTGATTCTGGTTGTTAAGAAAATGGGTGTCTATGTTCAATGTACTTTGGAGTACTATTATGTATTGGTTCTGGTTTTTGTTGTATATACAGTGTATTACACTTTGTTATGATTACTAACAAATTATTACCCAAAATTTAGGACGCGTTTGTTAATAATTTGTCTTGCCCTTTGTTATGACTAATAAATAGTTGTTACAGAGGTGGAAAAGTAAAACACGTGAATAACGCAGCCAGAAAATTCAGCTCTTCTAGCCTTTAGTGCTAGAAGTTCAAGTATCACCAAACATTTTCTGATTTTGATTGCTTAAACAGCTCGTGTTTTGTGTGCTTTTCTACAAGCTTTGGTTTTGTTGAGGTTCTTGTTTAAAACGTTGGATTTCCTAATTTTTTGTTAACATTGTTTTTCAGTTCAATTTGAATGCTGTGCTAACTGAGAGTTCTTAATAGGCATCCCTAACCAGAGGCTGCTACTTGTTCGAAGAGGCTTCAGAGAGAGTTTTGTTGCAAGCACTCAACACATTTGTGTAAATGTCTGTGGCTTTTACCAACCTCTCTTGGTGGTTGTGGAGTGGAAAGCATCAAGAGCCAAGGATCCCAAATGGGTCTTCTATAAATTCTTCTGCCGATTCGAATTTGTGGGAATCGGATGTTTTGAGGTTTCCTTTGGTTCAGGCAAATGTAGGGTCCTCATCAAGAAAGGTGAAGCGCAAATGGCATAGTAGGGAAGAGAGGAAGGTGGATAGGGAATATGATGTTGTTCTGGTTCCATCTGATGGTGGATGTGTTTCTGGTTCTGAGTCTGATGATTCTGACTGGTCAATTGGCTGGTTGGAGCCTCATGGACCAGGATTCCCAAGTGATGATGAAACAGATAACAGTTTTGCTGTGCTGGTTCCCTGTTATGGACAAGACTATGGAAGAATAGTGGAGGATCCAAAAAGCAATTTGCTGAGGGGTGTTGGCAACTTTCCAGATAGTTATTCAGATGGTGAGTTTTGTCATTAAAATATGTTGGAATTACAGTTGTGCTGTTTTTAACTTGTTCTTCTCTTTATGTTTTGCTTGATGAATCATTGGAAATTTAGCATTAGGATGCATAGATTTGGATTGAACAGTAAATATAGTTGAAATTTGAAAATATAAAAGCTATTCAAAATGTTGGTTTGGTGGTGTCTTTAATTTTTGTATGGTTTATGCGTATGATACTGATTTCTGTCTAAACACAATTTTAGGCATTGGTTCCCCAAGCTGCTGAAGTCCAACATTAATATGTTAGTTAAAAAAGAGATTAGCCAGATATAATTTAGACTTAACCTGATCGAAGCTTGCCATTTTGCATTTCATGTCATATGTAATATAATTTTCTCTTTGTGAGGAAGTTACTTCATTTTGTTATACCTGGAGACGAAGATAAGCAGAGAATTCAGCAATCTTTCAGCATATGTTAGGTTCCATAAGTGGCAAATATGATTTGTGGGTGATAGGATTTTAACCAGAACTTTTTGATTCCTTAATCTTAACAAAGTTTTCTTGCTGTAAAATAAGATTTACCATTTGTTTGGGTATATGGTTCTAACTTTACCTCATGGAGAGTGTATTTGGACTTATAATATTTAGCATGATATGTGATGTGACTATGTGAGGTTAATGTTCATTTGTAATTTGTGCATATATTTGTGGTTATATGGGATTCTGATTTTCTTTTTCTTCTGGTGGCTAGAATTGTAACATTTGTGCCTTTTTTCCTTTGTCTGCAGAGAGCAAAAAATATGTGGAAGACTGGCTCTCTTCTCTTAGAAATACCTGATGCACAAACATCCATCATTGTGATCCTTCATCTTCCTGAGAAATATCCTCTATTGTGGTCCTTAGCCAATAAACAATTGTATAATGTAAATATTGTATAAAACAAGGCACTGATGTGAAGTCAGAATTTGATTGGTTAACGTTGTTGAGTTTGGTTATGAGGAGCAGATATGGTCAAGAGTGAAGCAGTTGTGATGCTTTGGCACTGAGAATAATGTGCACCTGCTGATCTGCTCTCTTCTTGCTTCGAGAGTCCAAACATTGTGACTGAATTGAGAACTGGGGAAAGATTCATATCATATGGGTGAATGCATATTCAAGTGTGACTTTGGAACTTGCAATTCGTTGATGTAAATATGGTAATTGTTTTAATGCTTGATCATGTACTCAAGTTTGTACATAACTGTATATAAATTTTGTACCACATTGATGTAATATATACGTGTGTGTTTTGGAGTTTGCATGGATGTATAGTTAAATTAGCAGAGTTGTGTAGATCCATTAATAATGAAAAGGCTCTAGGGACCTGGCTACTCTATAAGATAAAAGCATTTCCCTTGGGATTACATGATTGTGTTAATTTTTAAATTCATTGGTTATGAACCGGCAATATAAAGTAACGATTAATCAATTAGATATCATTATTAATTTTTCAGTATTTATTATAAAAGTTAATTTATTATAAATAATGGCTTGTGACGAACGATACAGTAAAATTTATACCGCTAATGTATCACCTATATTATGTATGCACATAGAAAGATTTAAAGGCTTTTGTTTAACTGTTTGGGTATTATAGTGATATATTACAAATTTAAAAAAAAAACATTTTGTTACGTAACTTGTGACTTGTGAGGTCCAATACTGAATTTATTTTCCTCAACCATTATCTCTATGTACTAGTTAACAAATAATTATAATAATGTTGACAAATGGTGTGGACTAATTGGTAAAAGGATTTTCGTGTAGAGATTAAAAAATATTGTGAAGTATTTGGACCAAAATTTTAATTTAACCTAACATTCATATTTAAATATATTTTTAGTCTATTAAATATAAGATAAGTTTTTTTTTATTCTCTTGATTTTAGAAAATAGTATTTTAGTCTTTCTTTTTTACTTGGTTTATAAATATGATTTATACAGTATTTTAAAGTTGACAATAAAAAATTAATTCGCACTTATAGGATGTAATTTCTGTTAGTCAAATATTATTTTGACATTGATAAAAGTTTATCAAATGTCATTAGTGAATTTATCAAATAAAATTTACCTATTATTGAAAGTGTCACACAAAACTCACCTATTAGTGATCTTGTTAATAAAAAATCTCACATTAAACTCAATTGGTATTATATAATTATCTAAATATTTCAATATTAGTTATGCTATCAGTGGTCAAGAGGTACTATATATATATATATATCAAATAGTTTTCAAATTTTCATATTTAATCAATGCATTAAGAACTTTAAATTCAATGGTTGAATCGTTGAAATGTGATGTAAAACATAAGTTATTAAACGGAGTAAGTCTAAGTAAACTTAATCTTAGAGTAAATGAATCATTTCTCATATATATATATATACATATATATATATATATATATATATATATATATATATATATATATATGAGTTTAGGGTTTAGGATTTAAGACACTAAAAATAGTTTACCTTAAATTTAAGAAACTAAAAAAGTATTTAAGTATAAAACTTATCACCTATTGCTAATGAAGAATAACACGTTTCTCTCTCAAATATCAAGACTCAAGGCTACTTACTTCTGTGGGACTAGGCATGTCAATGGGATGGATTGAGTTTAGCTCTCCTCGTCTTCATTCCTGCAAAATTCATATTCAGGTTTAAATGCTACGAGTTTATATTTTTTTTAAAGAGAAATGATACTTATATGACAAAATTATGCAATAATTTACATATGACTAAAAACAAATTTACCTTAAATTTAAAAGAACTAAAAATATATTTGTTGGATCAAAAATGATATTGGATCCCTTAAAGTATCATTTTTAATGCTAACAAATTTGGATGCTTTTATTAGAGAAAAGTTTTTCAGATCATACTATAAGACGAAATAAAATAGACTTTGATTATGATGATATATAGTCTCTTAGAAGAACCACTTTGTTTGTGTAAAACAAATGAATTTAATATATATAATTTATAATATCTTATAACCATATTATCTTTATCTATGTTATTCTTTAATAGATTGAAATGAATAAAACTTCTTTGGTACTTTCATTTCAGAAAGGAACAATGACATGCTTTTTGTCACATAAAGGACAAACAAATCTCTCAAAGTGTGTGAAGTCTCAAAAAGTCATTTTTGACTGACACACAAAACAATTCCTTCTATTTGGTACCTTAAAGGTGATATGTAGTCTCCTTGTTTAGCTATAACGTGAAAATTTAGTGAAACACATTTAATGTTCATATTTAATGCACCGATTGACACTTTTCTCCACAAGAAAGGAAGACAGAGATAGACAAAGTAACCTTGTGAGAAATTCTTAAGGATTTGCAACAAATATCTTTATGAAACTTCTATATAAAAAAATTTGAAGACTTAGAAAAGAAAGAGAACAATTATTGTAAAATTTGTACTCATCCTTTCTATAAAAAAGTTTTGTACTTAATTTGGTTGTATCATATCTCGAAAGTAAGATGAAACCACAAGTAATTTTTTAACTTTAATTTTGTGTTATCACTTGAAGTTTGAAGAGGCTTTGTTGTAAGAAATACTTGATTGTTGAAGCTTGAAAAGACTTCATTGTTCAAAGAATACTTGGGTAATTGCTTGAAGAGACAACTCAAAAAATACTTAGGTTGAATTATAAGTGGATAGTGAAAGAATACTTGTATCTTTGTAAAAGATAGTAAATTTGATTAGGTTAATTAAGAATTTGACGTAATCTTGATAGTTGAGATAAATCAGTATAAAAATATTATATGTATTTTGTTCTTAACTCTTCGCTTGCACTCTTAAGGCTTTTGATACAACTTCATTGTTTTGAAAAAATGTCGAATTTTTTATTGACATTACTCAACCCCTGTTACTATCTTTCTCTTTTCCACAATATTTAAGTCTAAAATTTATTACCTATTGCTAATGAAGAATAACATGTTTCCGTTTTAAATATCAAGACATAAGGCTATTCACTTCCTTGGGACTAGGCATGACAATGGGATGGGTTGAGTTTAGATTTCCCCATCTTCATTCTAGCAAAATATGAGACAAATTCATATTCAGGTTTAAAGGAGACGAGTTTATATATATATATAGAGAGAGAAATGATACTTATATAATAAAATTATGTAACAATATGTACAACATTATATATATATATATATATATATATATTTATTTGTTTCCATCATATCATTTACCACATTTATTAATGATGAAGCGAGTTAGAAATGTTGGGCTACAAACAAAATCTCATATCATTGGATCATGAGGAATAATAAATATTTATAAAACACATATAGTCTTCAATGATATAGGCCTTTTCGGAGATCACCAAAAACAAAATCATGAAGGTTTAAGTCTAAGGTGGGTAATATCGTACCAATGTGGAAACATGTGTGTGTGAGTTCAGAGTGCCTAACAATGGTATCAAAGCTCATGATTCATGTAGCTTGGTAGCAAAAAATATGATTGAAGATTTTGTGATGAGTATCAATGACAACAAGAAGATCAGATTTAAAAATTTTAATTGAGGGAGGAATTGTCAAAAAAATAATTCAAATTTCCAAACTCAAATCTTTGAGATACTATTTAGATTTTAAAAAATATTAATTTTTTAAGATATTATTTAATATTGAAATATATTGTATTTATTTTAGATATTTATTTTCTCTTTTAAAATTATGACGTAAGATCAATAAATAGAGATTCTTGAGATGAGAAAAATCACCTAACTTGTAGAAGGGGTCATTGTCTTAAATTAGAAAGGGGGTCATATGAAGGACAAATTCTAAGTTTTGCTAGAAAACTTGTGAATGAGGGTTTCCAAGTTTCCTTAGAAAACTTGAGAGGGAGAGGTTTTCATGTTTCACCCATAAAATTTGTAAGGAGAGATTTTCGAGTTTCATCCACAAAATCTGAAGGCAGGATATTCAAGAACATACATGTAATAAATTTTGAAATAATGAACATCCTTGTTAATATAGACATGAAAGGCCAAACCATAATTTTGTGTGACCCTTTTCTATTTCTTTATGATATTGACTTGTTTGTGATATCTCATCCTTATGCGTAAATTTTTTTTTGTTCCCAACAAATGTATCAAAGCCAATGGTCAATTAGGTGATCGGCTCAAAGTTTTAAACGAGTATTTGGCAGTGGGAGGCGGTGGATCCAAATATGGAATCCCTTGTGTCGAAAGTTATCCTAAAAGTGTGGAGGTCAGGCGACATGTCTTGTTGATGTGAGCTAACGACAATACAAGTATCTAAAGTTGGGCATGTGTGGCTAAAACTCTAAGAACCTCCATTGAATACTCTTATATAAAAAGAAAAAAAAAAGGTTTTCGCTAAAGGGAGGTTAAATTGAGGTCCTTTATTTGAGGGGAGGTTTGTTAGGGTACAAACAAAGTCTCACATCATTGGATCATGAGGTGAAATAAAGGTTTATAAAGCACATAGTCTCCATTGATATGATGTCTTTTGGAAGATCACCAAAAGCAAAATCATGAGGATTTAGACCTAAAATGGTTAATATTATATTAATATGGAGACATGTGTGTGTGTATGAACCACCAAATGCCCAACAAGAAATGTTATATAAATTATTATAAGTGTATCATTACTCATTTCTTAAACATATCCCCTCCTATTCCTATCAGATTTTAGGGGGGTGTAACACCCTTCAAATATGACGTGTTAGTGGCTTGACTTTTTGGCACTTCATACTATGACTCTTCACATGATGATTCTTTACATAACTTCTCACTGGTCGAAACCCTTCATTAGTCAAAATCCTTTGTAGGTAACCCTTCAACTAATGTCCTCACAAATGAACATAATATTTTTCAACATAATTTGTCCTCACTCGCATACTTATCTCTAAATCACTCAAAGTCAAGCACTTTTAATTATGCAATTCTTAAATGATGAGTTACAAAAAAGTAAATGCATCTTATTGGGATAGGTAGAACAAATTAATTTCTTTAAGTCATTGTCAACTTCACAATC
This sequence comes from Cajanus cajan, assembly GCF_000230855.2. Classification (NCBI taxonomy): domain Eukaryota; kingdom Viridiplantae; phylum Streptophyta; class Magnoliopsida; order Fabales; family Fabaceae; genus Cajanus; species Cajanus cajan. Next base: position 55,055,668 of record NC_138525.1, read on the forward strand.
TCACACCTTCACAATCTTTGGATCCTTCTCATCTCGATGAGTTTAGATTGTTAGGTCAGTACTATTATCTTTTCATCTTTCTTCTTTATGCTTGAATGTGTTACTCATAAACTCAAATGCATTCAAATGAACTTTTATGAAATGGGGAAACAAGTGGGAAAATGTTAGAATGGATAAGATAATATATGTTGCTTGAAGGAGACGAGTGGTTCTTATATAAAAGAATTAGAGGCTTTTAATTGGACTTTATAAGGAAAATGGAGGGGGAAGATGTTGAAGGAACAAGAAAGTGTTTGGTGTAAGGTACTGAGAGCAAAATATGGGGACAATGAGGGTAGAATGAGAGCAAAATATAGGGACAATGAGGGTAGAATGGATGAAAGAAGACTTAGGAATGGGTCACTATGGTGGAGAGATTTAGGAAATGTGTGTGAATTTGGTGACCAAGAGTTAATTTGAAAAAAAAAATAGCATGGAAATTAGAGAATGGGGAAAATGTGAAGTTTTGGGAGGATAAATGGACAAATGGGGAAATCTATGTTAAAAATATAGTAGGTTATATGCGACCCTAAAGCAACAAACCAATAAAATTGTAAAGGTGGGAAGTTAGATAGAAGGAATTGGGAAATGGAATCTAAGATGGAGGAGGGAGTAGTTTGAATGGGGAAAAACAATTATTGTAAAACTTGTTACATGACATATATGCTTCAAACTTAAAACAAGACTTTGCTAATTGTTTGATATGGGAGGAAGATAATACATGTGACTACGTAGTCAAATCTGCATATACTTGGCTACATCAACTAGGGGTTGTTATATATTCATTTATATTTGGTTGCCTATGAGGTATACTAGTCTGTTTAGAGTTTCATCTTTTGCATGGAAAACATTACTAGATAGAATACATATAAAAGTCAAACTACACAGGAGAAAAATTATGTTGGATACCACAAATTTATCATGTTCATTTTGTTGTCAAGAAGAGGAATGTGCTTTTCACCTTTGGTTTTCATGCTCTTTCTCCTCATCTATTTGGAAACAATGTTATAAGTGGCTAAGGGGTCAAGTGGTGATGCTAGAGGATTATAGAAATCATTTTCTACAACATTGCTATTGTCTGATAGGGAAAGAATGTAAGGGGCTAGGTGGGTTGTATTGCTTACCTTCATATGGATTTGATGGCTACATATATTGTTTTCAAAAGTGAGGTACCAAATGGAGAGTAAGTGATTATTGAATTAAATTTAGATCTTAGTTATATGTACCAAGGTGAAGGGTTTTTCTTTCTATTTTTTTTTTAAATTATCTAGGAATTTGTTATTTATATATGAGTTAAGTACTCCTTGTATCTCATATATAATAGGTTAAAACCCTTATTTGGTCCCTGATAATATTTTTTTGTTTCAATTTAGTCCCACTTTAATTTTTGGTTTCAATTTGATCCCCAATAATTTAAATTATTGCAATTTGAAACTTTCGTCCAAATGATTTAAACAAAATTAATTGTTGGTCACGTGGATGCCAGGTGGATGCCACGTAGATGGACGCCAAATTTCATGAATACACTTGGAACCAGAACGGCCCGTTCTGAAACCAGAACGGCCCGTTCTGCATGCACATGTTATGTGTTAATTTTGCAATTGGAACGGACCGTTCCAAATGCAAATTTAACACACTATGAGTGCATAAAAAAGGGCCGTTCTGAAACCAAAACGGGTCGTTCTGGATTCAGAACGGCCCGTTTCAGAACGCCAACTTCATGCATGCGCCGACCAAAATGCCGCATTGTGATTCAAAAATTGAAAATAAAAATTCATAGCATATCATAAATTCAAAGACAGAAATATGGTTTAGAAATTGAAAACAAAAATTCAGAACATAACATATACTAAAAAAGTTCAAAGAAATTACTAAGAAAGGAAATCATCTGGGTAACGCTGAAAGGAAACAAACCACAAAAATTCAGGTTGTAACTCCTCAAGAACAGGTTGTTTCAAGGGGAAACATCGTTTCGTTTCATCATTGACTGTATAGTGTCAATTTAGTAGTAAGTGATTCACTCCAGTTTGACTAACAATGAAATAAAACTTACTACCATTGTCCTTAGTGATACACTGCATCGTACTTAATGATACACTTTATAGCCCAAATGTTTAGCAATTGAAGTTATCAATCCCCATTGACAATATTATCAAATCTAGTGTTTGAAATATTTTGTACCTTGGGTCTTTTTCATTGCACGATTCACAACCGTGAACCGTAGGCATTGACCATTCTGGAACCAGAATGGCCCGTTCTAATTATACTATTGGTGTGTAAATTTGGCATCTGGAACGGTCCATTTCAGGTACAAAATTTACACACCAAGAGTGCAACCCAGAACGGGCCATTTTGGTTTTAGAATGGGTCGTTCTGGTTTCAGAACGGGCCGTTCTGGTTTCATGTGTATTCAAAAAATTTAGCATCTATCTACGTGACATCTACGTGGCCAACAGTTAGCTCCGTTTAAATTATTTAGACAGAAGTACCAAATTGTAATAATTTAAATTATTGGAGACTAAATTGAAACAAAAAATTAAAGCGGGACTAAATTGAAACAAAAAATATTATAAGGGACCAAATAAGAGTTTTAACCTATATAATATTATATGTATTTTTTGATAAAAAAAAATAAGTTTAAACCATTAAATTGGTCTTAAAAGTACATAACAAGAATAATTTTGTCCCTTAAAGATGAAAAACTAAAAGAAAATATTTAAAAGTAATTTTTGTCCACTAAATTAGCTTTTAGATAGACAAGAGTTCATAAATGATATTACAATAATTAACGTGACACATTAAGTGTAACATTAGAATTCAATGTGTTCATAGAAACATATACATCTGATTTGAAGAAAAAAAAATATCACATCATAAGGACATTTTAAAATATTGTTTAGTTAAAGAATCAAATTGAAGACTTTGTTTTAAAGATTTTTTTTTTTTACCTTTATTAAGGCATCAATTTAATTCTTGAGAGTATGTTTAGAGTACGATTTAGTCTTTACATTAATTCATGTTAGTTCTTAAAAATTATTAATAATTTTTAAATTGATCCTTATCTAAGAATAATTGACATACATTCTAAACTTTTAAATTTCAATATGCGAAAGTTACTTGTAACTTTTTAAATTGGTCTCTAATAATTAAACATATTTTAAACTTTTAAAATGATCCATCCAACAAAAAATAGTGTTGAAAAATTGCGTTAGATTCACCACGAGTGCATTCTCAATCTAGTTTACCCAATATCATTTGTTGGTCTCAATCTAGAATTTGGCCTATCGGAAACAATCATCTAAATAAAACAAAATAATTGCACTATGTAACTTTTTATTTCTAGGCTTTCCAGCATATAATCTTCTAACAGAAACCGATATGCGGATGCCCTCATCCCAAGGACAACAAATTAACAACGTTAACTAATTATATGGAAAATTAACATGTAATATCTTACGGTCGTATTAATTTTAAACATTTTTATTCACGTTAGTTCCATTTTTTTCTAAAGAAAAGTGGTTAATCGAATTATGAAAAAGGTTATTAGTAAGAATCCTAGAGATACGAAAATTAATATTCATCTCTACTTTCATCGAAGTTCTTTTTTAAAAAAAAATAAATAATATTTGTCTAATAACATAGACACATATGGGTTCCTAATGCATGAAAGAAACAGTTTGCAACATACCATTGCTGTCGAATTATGGTGAGGAAGTTAGAACTAATTAGCTCGTTGTTACTATAGCAACCGAAAACTTTCCCAAAACATACCCATCATAATAGAAAAAGGACCAAGTATTTATGTTCTTGTTAAATTCCTTTTCTTAGGTTCAGCCTGGCTAAACCAACCCAACAAGGAAAATTTATGAATATAAGCCCTCCAACTTTTGAGCACTTCAAAGGAGCCAACACCTTACACGTATGCATGTGGCGAAGTATCCTCCTCTCCATGTGTACCCCATAAGAGGACATTTTCGCCAACCTATGGGTTTCTTTTCCCCTCAGTTTCATTAATCACCATGTCAATCAAAATCAAAGCTTTTCTCTGATCAGAAATTTTGTGCATCATTGTTTGTCTATCACATTGTTGGCTTCAGTAAATCTTCATCACCAAGGTTTTACTTCAATGGGTTGAATGTGTATGATTGCTACCTAGAACAAAAATGTTGCAAAGGGCAGCAAGCAATGCATATACATGGTGGTGGGCCAGCCACATCAGGACAAAGCAGTCAAAATGGCTGGATCAAAGCCTCCAAGGTACGTTTGTTAGTATGCATGTATCTAATTGATCCTCAATAATCAATCTGGACTCTTTTTTATTTTATTTCTTTTTCCAATATCTCTAGTAACATAAAAACATAGGTTCATCAACATAAGACCTAGGAGGTATCAAATTATAAAAATTTCAGGCAATTTTAGAATGACCAACATTCTCATTTTCTCTTGATTTCCCTAACTATTTGGGAAAATTTGTGGAAATTTGTTGATCATGATTCCTTGCAACTCACATGCATAAACATTATGTTTTTCTTTCAATGTATAGTAGTTACCTTTTATGCACCATTGTCTGGGGTGGTACATGTTATGTACACATAAAAAGACATGGTGTAGAATTAATCCATGATTTTAGAGAAAGTGAAGCAAAATGGTAGAAACATAGGAAAATAGATTAATGGTATAGTTGTGTCAATTTCATGGGTGCATAAACCTCCCTGTGTTTCTAAGAACTGAAGTTCTCATCTAAATGAATTTACTTTAACTTTTTGAATAAAATTTACTGTCTATGAATAATAACAGATATGGAGGAGAAGGTTACTGAAACCCTCTCCATCCTGTGTGATGAGGGGGACTCATTTGCAAAGAGGGCTGAAATGTATTACAAGAAGAGGCCAGAGCTGGTAAATTTTGCGCAAGAAGCCTTTAGAGCATATAAAGCCTTAGCAGAGAGATATGATCATTTATCAAAGGAACTCCAAAGTGCAAACCGCACAATAGCCAGCGTCTTCCCAGACCAAGTTCCATGTCAAATTGAAGAAGATGATGAAGAAGAAAGTGACACAGGAACTAATTCATCAACACCAGTCCCCGACAACAAACAAACACAAAATAAACCAACAATTCCTAAAGTTCCCAAGACACCAAAGAAGGAGTTTAGAAGTCCATCCATGTTTCTCTCCAGAAAGGGCAATCTTAGGAGGTCTAGTAGCTCTGCAAAATATGTTCCAAACGTTATGACTTCAGGTCTTTCCAAGGTTGAAGCCTTAACAGAAATTGACAAGCTTCAGAAAGAAATATTGGCATTACAAACTGAGAAAGAGTTTGTGAGGAGTTTGTATGAACGCGCCTATGAAAAGTACTGGGAGATTGAAGACCAGATCACATCAATGCAGAAAAGAGTTTGCAGTTTGCAAGATGAGTTTGGTGTTGGTACAATGATAGAAGACAATGATGCTAGAGCTTTGATGGCAGCCACAGCTCTAAAATCATGCCAAGAGACCCTGAAAAAGTTGCAAGAGATACAAGAAAAATCATCTAAAGAAGCTAAAGAGGAGTATGAAAAGGTTAAGAAAGCTCACGAGATGTTTGAGACCCTTAGAGACCAATTCATTTCTAAATATATGAGTAAACAAGACCAAGTTCCTGAGAGTGCAGGAACGGATAAAAAATGCATAGATGAAGAGATGGATCACTTGGAGCAAGAGGAGCATGATGTGGGGCTGTTGAGAGAGAAGATTAAACAAAAGTTGGAGGAAAATTCAGGTAATACCCTCACTGTGACTGAAATGGCTGAGTGCATTGATGAGCTTGTAAATAAGGTTGTTACCTTGGAAACTGCGGTTTCATCTCAGACTGGTTTGGTAAAGACACTAAAATCAGAAACAGATGAACTTCACACAAACATAAGGAAGTTGAATGAAGACAAGGAAATGCTCATAGAAGGCTCAGAAGCTACCAACCAGAGGCTAAAGAAATTGGAGGATGAGTTGCAGAGAGTTAAAATGCTCAACCGAAGTGTCAGATCTCAAGACAACACCCTCCAAACACACTTCACTGAAGCAAGCTGTAACATTGAGCACCTTTCTGAAAAATTGAATTACATGAAACAAGATGAGGAGGGGGAGGAGAACTTGGTACTTTACAAGAAGAAAAGTGCTGCTGATGATAAACCAGGGACTGAAAAACTTGGTGCTAACTTGTCGACAATAAAGGATGAGGATGATAACAGGTCCAATTTGAGTGATAGAACTTTAAGTGTTCAGAAGCTGGTACAACCAGATAAGGATGATTTATCTGATACAGTGAGCAACCTTGACACTGAATCACATGATTTGGAAGCTAGTGAGGAAGATCAACCTAATTGGAGGCAGATGTTTATAAGTGGATTAGATGACAGAGAAAAGATTCTGCTGGAGGAGTACACTTCGGTCTTAGTGAATTATAAGGATGTCAGGGTGAAGCTCAATGATGTGGAAAAGAAAAATCGGGACAGCATTTTTGAGTTGACACTTCAGGTAAGCAATGATCAATCTATAACGTTTACTTAATATGTATAATTTAACTTATTGATGAAATTCCAAAACAAGTATAGAATATATTAAATATTCTAGCATGATTTTATTATTAGCAGTATGGTATTCACAATTTTAAGTATAAAACAAACATCCACTTGCATAAATATTCTTAGATTAAGAAAGAAAAGCTCCATTTATTTTAAAAGAGAATAGTAGTTATAAAACAAAGTAGAATGTTTTGATATTATTGTCTAAACAATACAAGAACTTCTCCTTATAAATAGAGTACATTGCTATGGCTTTGGTATTAAATAGTGAGGACAATGACCTCCACTCTTATATAGAATTTCCCTTGCAGCTAAGGGAAATGAGGAATGCTCTTGTGACAAAGGATAAAGAGATACAGATTTTACATCAGAAGATGAACTGTCCAGATGGAAATCCGGATGAAAGTCCCTACACCACCACCACAGAATACAAATACACGCCACATGAAGGGCTTCTTCAAAAAGCAGGTCAAGAAGCGGAGTCAAAAATTTCATCTTCAAATTTAGATGCAAAATCCCATTTTGCAGAACAAGTTGAATCTGAGAGAACAGGAAATAATGCCTTATCATCTATGAGAATGACACTAGAGAAGCTGATGGCACATCAAGATAAGTGCCATGATCTTTCAGATTTGGAAAAGAAATTCCGTTCGGACATTGACGATTTGCTAGAAGAGAACCTGGAGTTTTGGCTGAGGTTTAGCACTTCAGTTCATCAGATTCAAAAGTTCCAAAACTCTATTCAGGACTTAAAAGCTGAGCTAAAATTGATAAGGGAAAAAAACAAGAAGTCTGAAGGGTATTCATATTCTAAACCACAGCCTATACAATCTCAACTCAAGCCAATATTCAGACACCTAAGAGAGATAAGAACTGAGTTATCACTGTGGGTGGAACACAATGCAGTGTTGCAGGATGAACTGCAAGGAAGGTACTCATCTTTGTCCAACATCCAAGATGAGATTGCAAGAGCAGCAAACATGGAATCCGGTGCTGAAGAGGCCGAGCTAATGAGTAAGTACCAAGCTGCAAAGTTTCAGGGTGAGATTCTCAACATGAAGCAAGAGAACAGCAAGGTTGCAAGCGAACTGCAAGCAGGTCTTAGCCTTGTGAAGGGAATGAAGGATGACGTCGAGAAGACACTAGATGAGCTAGATGGAGTCATTGGTACTGATAGTAATGTTAATAAGAGTAATGCTCATATGAAACACTCCAGTAGTCGTGCTCGAATACCCTTGAGATCTTTCTTATTTGGAGTCAAGTTAAAGAAGCAAAAGCATCACCCATCTCTATTTGCATGTGTCAATCCAACATTTAACAGACAATACAGTATCACTGAAGCACCCGAACCACAATAAGATCAACTTCCACTACCCTACGAGTAGTCTTGCTGCATTTAATTTCATATTTTGACATACAACCCTTTCTTATAATGCACTAGTTCTTGTGTATTCACATATTAGGGAAAACAAATGATTTTTTCTGTAAATTTCATGTCAAAGTATGTCTCCTTTTAAATGTTTAATTTCATAAACATTAATAAGCATACATGTTTTAAATATATACTTTTTCCGCCATATTTAACTAAGAAAATGGGACCGTTAGGAAAAGAATTTAGTTGGACACAAGGAGATGGTCAAACATCATATTTTGATTCGATAATTGAATTGTAGGAAGGATATGTCTAAAAGCACTTTTTATTGCCACTTTGAATGACATTGACATCCAACATGTTCCAAACCAAGCACACCCCTCATAATATTTATTCTTCAAAACGTTATCAATGAAATATATATTGATCAAAGATGGTTGTCATACTTTTCAATTCTCATCCGTGCTATAACTAGTACGAGTCTACGAGACATTAAAGTTTTGCCGAATCTGAATTGGTTTATTTCGACCTCCCATATTTATAGAGGGTCAGAAAATCACCCTTCATGGAAATTCTGCACCTCTGCTATTCCTTCCTTAATTCCTATGCTTATGAAGAATGAAGCAGGGGTTATAGTTTAAATCAGTTGATTAGTTTTTTTTTTTTATATTTTTCTTGATCTGTTTAAAAATAATAATAACGATGAAAATTTCAAAACAAAAGATGTGTTATTTCATTTAAATCGAAGAGTTTTTGGTTTACATAATAATGGAAATCTTTATATCAGAATTTTTTTCTATTATTTCTTCCTACTATATTTTTAATGACGAGTTGGTTACACCTGCAACCAAAATAGAAATCTAGCATTTCATGATTTTAAATTTTTGCTGAATTCTATATCAATCATCATTTGTCAGGACTATTAAGAGTAATCTTGTTTTATTTAAAATGAAGGGATATATTGATTCATTCAAATTAAAGAGTTATTTTGCTTCATTTGAATTGGGAATGTTGAAACCAAGTATATTTATGTATTGTAATTATGTATACATTCCCAGAATAAAATTAGATTAGCCTAGGATAGAAACAAATCACTAATAATTAATTGAACAAAAATTTAAATTGAATATTTTGAATTGTTTGGTAAATGGATAAAAACAAACGAATCTTTCGGCGGTAGATTGTAAGCTTTGTTGAGACGATTTATCAACTGGTGCCATCCTCTTTCTTTCGTAAGGTGCTCCACCTCTGCAAGTAATTAAATAATCCACAACAGTATGCAACATGAAAAATAAATATGTTCTACAGGTACTAAATCCACGCAGTCACAAATAACTCAAAATAAACTCCAATCATCACATTAGGCATCTGTATGAGAAAACAAACTCAGGTCTGCAATTTGAATAAAAAAAATAAAAGCGCAAGATATTACATTTGTATGCAATCCCATTATTCATCACATCATTTCATTGAAGCATGAAATCCAAAATCCGAAGAGGAAGACAAAGTCACAAAAATAAAACTCTTTGTTTTCTTCTAACAACATTTAAATAATGTCCTTTCATTGTTCCATTTGTTTAAACTTTAAAATAATGATTTTAAACAAATACTTTAAAAATAATTAAGAAGATAATAGGATTGTTTCTTTTAAAAAATTGTAGACAAATACATTAAAAAGCAAAAAGTACTTATTTTATTAAAAAATATTTTTATAAAAAAAATTAAACAAACGGAATATATATTTAGTTAGTTGTCAAAAGATCAAATAGATTTAATCGATATAAAATTAATAGATTAGAAATATATTTCAACTACATGCAAACCTATTTTTTTCATTCAAATTGAATGTTCAATATGCTTCCATATAAGATGTCAAGATACTTAAAAAACTTCAGTGTCACTTTATTTACCTCCTAACCGAATTAGATTAATTTAAAATAAAGTCTTAGAATATTAAAATAAAAAATTTTAAAAAATCAAACAAAGTTGCTTCCGATAGTAGAAGAAAACAAAATCTGAAAGGTCCACTTTACTCATCATTTGATCAACGTGATACTGATAACATATGTTAATCATGCATGCTTAACATATTTACTGGTTAAAAGCCTGAAAATAGTACACCACTCATAAAATAAAATAAAAAAAACATATTAATAACAAATAATTAATGGTTATATAAGTTCACAGTTTAGGGCTGGAAAAATCACCTTACACAACTGTGAGGTACTTCTCTTAATAGGAAAGTCATCTCTTTTAGCCATATGCGCCCAATTCCCTTCACCCCACTTCTGAACAGCTGCCCGTAGTTGCATGTCCTCTTCCTCTGACCACGCTGATCTTTTCTTTTTAATGGATGTGTCGCTACTGACTAACCCTCCACCAGTTTCAACAGCTCTTATATTGGGGGGCAGTGGCTTTCTCTTAACAGTAACTGGAAAAATAATTTCTGTCTCTTGCGTCCTTAGATTAGAGGATTGTGAACTTTCTTTAGCAATTGTAGTTGAATCAAGGACTGGAACATTTATAGTTAATGGTGCCTGAATCACTGAGCTAGTAGAGATGCACTCGTTCAGCTTAAAAGATGATATCATTACCTAAACAATAAATATTTTACAGTAGGACACTTGTCAGAACTGAAGAACAAGAATTAACTATCATAGATAGTTTAAACATTCACACGAAAGTGAACTCTGCCTGTATAAGAAGAACAAAAAAAAAACAGTGTTACTATGCACCACTAACATGTCAGCTAGGCTAACCCTCAGAGTCAGAAGCAAAGCATGAGTATATATACGGAGATAATGTTTGTAAATATATATGGAATATACATGGATCGGGATACAAATTTTTTTTATTTTATATTTATGATGGAAAAAAAAAACTTTGTAGGATCCACTTTTAATTTGTTGGATCCACTTTTTTTAAGATTAGCTGGACTCTCACGCAGGCCACACTCTTCATGCTGTTAATTAAAATTTATCTAGTTTAACTAATTAATGCTACCAAATATATATAATTATATATATATATATAAAAGATCAATTTATTCCAAAAATAAGTTTTTTTAATAGTTATATTCTACATCAAATTTTAATAATTTAGATAAAATATGTAAATTTTTATAAAATTTAAAAATTATTTAATATTCTTTTTGTTGATTCAAATCAACATATAAAGTATTTTTTATAATTATCTATCAATTTGAATTAATTAAATGGAGTATTAAATAATTTTTGAAATTTTTTAAAAGGTTAAATCACTAAAATTTAATATAAAATATAAGTTATTAATCAAAATAAATTTAAATATATCTACTTTTGAAGCTAGTGAATCTCTCCTCATATAAAATATATATATATATATATATATATATATAATTTCAAGACAATAATAGGAAATAAAATTAATTAAGGAAAAAACAAGAAGAATCGATCTCTTCAGACTATAAGGATAATAAAAAATAATAAATAATAAATTATCCAAACGGTACTAGACCTCGTAGTTTATAAACAAATGTTCCCGAAGTTTTTAATATGTTGCCATATTGGCTCGGGCAGAATTATCTCCCATACGTAGATAATAACTAAGTAACCCCGAATGCAGATTAAGAATACAATCCCTTATCATGAGCTAATAATAGTGTTTGAGAATCAAATTCTAAAATCAACTCGAACTCAAGCCCAATTGGTTCATCTTCATAAGATATGGAAGAAGAAACTTATAGCAATAAGAAATGGAATGACTGGGCAGTCAAATACCCTAGATTCCTCTTCTCAAGTTAAATATCTTCTTTAAGAAAATGTTATACATATTCTTCCATATTTGAAATATATATTTAATTAAAATTTGGAGAGTATGCCATGATGCGAATATATAATTAACCAAGAACCAGAATCTTAGCATATCTGGATAGGTTTCACCTTTACACATGCCGCAGCAGTTTCCTTGTTTACACGGGGTAATGCTTCTCGTTCACACTCCAAGTCACTATCATCATCCTGCAACTAAGACTCCAAGTATGTATGAACGAAAGTGTTAAACAAATTCAATAACTTAATTAAGAATAACAAATCAAACAAAAAGACATGATAGAGTGCAAAACTGATTTGAGAAAAGAAAGTTCAAGATCAAAATAGTAATTAAAATAATGATGTAGATGGTGGCTTACAATGTTCATTAATTTACATGCATGTGGTGAATATTTATGCTAATGTCAAACTCAACTATATTCACCGGCTACTACCACTTGATACAATAAAATAATGAACATTGACTTGTAGCTAAATTTGATTTATATTCATCATGAAATATAAATCTAAAAGAAAACAAAGTAGTTTTTATGAATTAGAAATTTATGGATTTTTTTAACAGAATAACTAAATTTGATTTTAAGATTTTCAAAGCAAGAAAAATTGAATAAAAGGCTACAACACAAACTTGGTACTTCATTAATTAACTAAGACTGATAAAATATTTTTAGATTAAGTGTTATTAAAGCTTTGATTTGTAGCTATTTGCATGGTGCAGAAACACTATAGAGTTAGGGCTCATAGGTTCCCTCGGGCTCGGGGTGAGGAATAAGAAAAAAAAAATTATATAATTAAAATATTTATGAAAATATTAATTATAATATTGCATGCCTTTAATTCTTATCAATTGACTTTGCTAACACAGGAAAGGTAGTATAGTACACTCTCTTTCTTTTGATAAAAAGGACTCTTAACTTTTCATAGCAAAAGACACTAAGGCGGCGCAGTACACACATGAACAAATATAAGCAAAGCAATGTAACAACATACACATAAACTTTAAGAAAAGAATAAAGGTAAATAAATGGAAGGAATTATAGATAGAAAGAAAGCAAAAGTGTAAAAAGAGATAAAAAGAAAAGATAAAAGCAAAATAGAATAATCTCGTGATAAAAGAAAGGTGAAAACGTGATTACGTATATATTCATAACTCATAAATTTAACCTCTAAAAATTATAATCTCATTCTCGCTTATATATATCCAACAGTAGCATAAAAGAATAAACACACAAATTATTATAATAAATTAACTTGATAATCGAATCTTTTCATAAAAGAGGACTAAACCTAGCAATAAATTCTTTCTTGAATGAATTTAGCCAATTCCATACATTCCAGAATATCTTACACTGGAGTGTTAAAAATTTATTTTACACATACAACGGATTCATGTATAGTCAGGTTCTATCCCAAAAAAACGCACAGAATATATTCGGTTTCGATCTATCCAGGAAAACACGCACAAGGAAGCTAATGATCCTCACATGACTTAATTACTTTGAAAAAGTCAGTTAAATCATAGATTTAAGAACAAGATAAAGCCATGAGAGGCTTGGTCTCCAAATCCAATCTATGAAAAAACAACAAACATCAAAACATTACTGAGGATATAACAAACAATATAAAAGAAGAAAAAGAAGGAAGATACGAAAATTATAATGCAAACTGTCATCGTGTTAATAATAATTAAAAAGAAAAATGTAATATACAAACCAGTGGAGCATCTTCATTTTCGTTTTCAGTGAAGGAGTGACCATACGCTATATGACGCCACAGCATCTGATACTCTCTTGCATCGGAAATTCCTGTTGTGGTTTTCGCCACCAACTCCTCCCAATCGAACTTAGAGTGTGGATGATTCGCCAATTCCTGAAGCATCACCAAAACAGTTTCTGCATCATACCTGCATAGTGCATACATATATGATGTATAAAAAAAAATCAAAATCAAATTAATTATTAAACTATGATCCTCAGCGAGAAAAAAAAACTTGAAAAATAAAAATGGAACTAACCTTTGCAACAGAGAAGCAGCGTCTTCCTTGCTGAAAGGAACCTTCGTTTGCTTTTTAGTCATTGGCAACAACCTCTTTGGATTCCTTGAAAAGGCTTGAAGCAAATGGAAGTTACAGAAGAAAACACCGTCTCTCTCTCTCTCTCTCGCACCACTCTGTGATATGTGTCTTTCTCTCTCTACACGCAATTTGTGTCCTATTTATAATTTTATATAGTGAAAATGGAAGGGTACGCACCGTAAAGATGCATCGCTTGGGGAAGGGGAAATTCAAAGATTACTAAACTACCCTTGCATTGTGAAATGCGAAAACTGTCATGCCTAATTGTTGGCGTTACCATTAATATTTATTTATTAGGTATTTTTTCCTTTAATGGATATGAATTTTATTTATTTACTCAGAAAATGTACTTTAATATTAATATTTTCCGGTCAAATCATTTAATATTATTGATTTTTTTTACATAAGATTTATATGTTATTTATTGTTTTTTCTACTTTTTATATTCATTAAAATTATAAAATACAGATTAAAAGTAATTAGTTTTTGATCAAAGAGGTTATAACACACTTAATCATAAATAATTATATAATAAAATTCATAGTTTTTATAGTTATTATCTTATAAGTGACATATTTTACACTCAGTTCACGGTGATTAAACTCATTAGTTCTTTTTCTTAAATATATTTATAATGTTATAGCATATTATTTATTTATCTCTTATTTATTATTTTGATATATTTATAGGGTTTTTTTCATTAAGATATAATTAGTAAAAATGGAAGTAGTATTTTTTTAAATATTTAATGATTTATCTATTGATTTTTGTGAAGTTTGACTATTTAGGAAAAAAAAAATTTCTTACCTTATTTTTTGTGTACATGATAATTTTGTTGACTATTATCTTCAAGATATTCATAAAGATTATAAAATAAAAATGTTATATGAATAATATTTTTATAAATCACTTAACACATTTAAAAAAATAAAAGTATTTAATTAGGTATATAATATTCTTAATTAATGTCTTTAATTAGAATAATAGAATAGTTAATAAATTCAATTGAAATCAACCGGTATATTTATCGATAAAATAATTACAAATATATAATACATTTTGTTATTAAAATTCAATTATTATAACTTTATACTTTTGTCCCTTAAAAATACATTTCTTTTTGTTCTTAATTTTTTAACTTGGAGATACACTAATTTACTTAAAAAAAAACAAGCAATTACCAAATAATTAACAACACATATTTTGCACATGATATATATATATATATATATATATATATATATATATATATATATATATATATATGAGAGAGAGAAAAGTAAGAAATGTAAAAAGTAACAAGAAACCTCAACAAAAAAAAAAAAAAGAATATTTGTTAGGTTGGAAGAATTATTGGTCTACCTATGTCAAGTTTGAGCCTTTTTAATTGGAAGTTAGAAAAGAATAAGAATAATTTGGTTAGGCTCCACAAATTAGATTCAATTAATGAAATTTAAGTCAAAAAACTGCTAACTTGTTTGATTTCATTGTTTATACTATTATTATTATTATTATTATTATTATTATTATTATTATTATTATTATTATTATAAGATACATATAAAATAAAAAATAAAATAAAATAGATCAACCCTACCCTCCTCAACAAGTCAATGAGTGGTTAACAAATTCAGGATACATGTGAAAATTGGACAGACCTTGTCATGACCTACTTCTCATGCCATGACAACCCATTTTAAAAAATATAATATTATGATGCCTATGTATCATTATTCATAATTAATCAATGAATATTAACAATATATTTATTCTAACACTTTTTATTATTTGTTAAAATTTATTAAGAACTATAAAATTACAAAATAAAATTTGTTAAATAAAATGTGAGCTTCTCACTTTTTTTATTTTTATAAAATTTTAACTAATAAAAAATGTTTAAAAAGGTGTTGCTAGCAAAATATTTTTAGTTTTTTAATTTTTAATAAAATTTTACTAATAATAAATTTTGACAATTGTACCTATAACATTCACTAATGAAGAATGTAGCTAACTTGCTATGTGAACCCAAATAAATATTTAAGTGAATTTATAAAAATAGCTTCTGATACGTATAAGTCATTTTTTTTACTATATATTTTTACATTATAAAAATAGTTTTTTCATATGAACATAAAAGTGTACTACAGAATTGTTATTCAATCATATGTATGAAAAGTTTGTTAACTCTCATAATATTCATTCTAAAAATTACATCAAAATAGTTTTATTATTTGTTGAGAATGTAAAATCTTTTATGCAAACAAATAATCCATATTCATTAAACTCTTATTTCAATATAGGTTTTTTAAGATGAATTATGGAAATAGTTTCAATTTACATAAAAATATTTTATTTTTATTTTTCAATACAAAAATAACATGATATACTTACATAATAAAAAAAATCAATAAATACTTAATTTTTGGTAAATGAAGAGGAATAAACCAAAAGATAAAGAATAATACCCTTAGAAACTGAACCCCTATAACATTAGCTGGAAGGAATAGTTTCAAGTCATTAGAAGAGAGTCCAAATACTTAATAAATGTTTAATTAATCTATTAATACAAATTAAAAAAAAAAACACAAAACAAAGTCTGATATTGGATGACATTTTTTATTATAACGAGATTTAATAAGGTAAGGAATTCATGATTGATTCACGGATGAAGATGCTAAAAAAAATTATATTTTAATCATTAACTATATATAATTTATTAAAAAAAATTATATATAATTTTAATTTAGTGATAAGCGTTCAATATAACTATTTTTAAATAAAATATTAAAGTACCATTATTTATATATATATATATATATATATATATATATATATATTAAACCTGATCCGCGTTATTTTAATTTGATTTTCTAATTAATGATTTATCCACCCTAGACCCAACCCCTAACCCACCCGACTTTTTTTAATTTGTAATTATCATTCATAAACTTTCAAACCAAACATCATCGACTATAGGACAATAGAAGTATAACAGTGGAATAACTAGATGCTAATGAAATACAACATACATATAATACATTATACTTAAGTCCCGATTTTAAGTATGATTGGTTTAACGTTAACTAGTTAACTGGCTAATGAAAAGTTTCACCAAATTAATAGTGTCTAGTTTGGTGATAGAAAATCATTATGAGTACAAATTAATGATAAATTCACCGCAAACCAACTATTCATTACTTTTAGAAATCAACATTGTTCTTACCTAGATTAAGAGGGACGATCTGTCAGGTAAGATTGGTGAGCCTCCTTTACTAGGTATCTCAGTCGTTGGTGGGGTGGTACCTGCAACTCCGATATTAAAGTTAGTCTTTGATAGAATAAACGTCTCATATATAGTACACGTACCTTGATGTGAATTAGAATTTTTCTCTTGGGCGAGAATAAGGTTGATCTGAGCCTAAAATTGATCGCGGTCTAATAGGCGATGAACTTTTATTTTGACCGATATCACATAACATCTATTCGATATCGTGCGACACTTGAATACCAAACTCGAGCTCAGCACCCCGACACAGATAATACATAAAAAACATATCAAATAAGAATGTCCTTATATTATATTAAAAATATCCATATCAATCCTTAAATAAAAATAAATAATTTAAATTAAAAAATTATTTAATATTATAATTATAATAATAATAATTATTATTATTATCATCACTATTCATCACATTTTTATTATTGATAATAATAATAATGATAGTCACAATACTCTTCGCCATGCCCATGGCATCACCACAGATATAAAGATAACCTCCCTAAGAGCACCTCCAACGGAGGGTGCTTGAAGGGTTTCTTATTGTTAAGCACCGTACCTTATAACAAACCCCCATTGGACCTGTCTTACGTGGCAGATAGATTTCTTAAATTTTTTTCTGAATTGCTTGTACAAGCAACAGCTCTTATCACTGACAAAAGCAATTTGATTGGTTCAAATTTATCTACGTGGACCAAAATATTCTGAGAAACAAAAACAGAAAAAACAATTTTCACGTCCTTCACGCTGTTCCTTCGTGTGGGAGGTTTGGCAACGCCACGTCAATGGCCGTTCGAGAGTCACTGGCCAAACCCCTCCGCCCCCGTGCGCGGCAACCGGCCAAACCCCTCCGCCCCCCGTGCGCGGCAACCGGCCAAACCCCACAGCCCCCGTGCGCGGCAAAAGCCACAGCCCCCGTGCGCGGCAAAAGCCACAGCCCCCGTGCGCGGCAAAGCCACCGCCCCCGTGCACCACCCCTTTGCCCCGCGGGCCAGAAGCCACCGTCCCCGTGAGCGACCCCCTCCGCCCCGCCCCCTCCGACCCGCGCGCAAGAAGCCATGACCCTGTGCGCGACCGCCAGAACCCCACCGCCCCCCGTGCGCGACCGCCAGCAGCCACCGCCCCCCATGTGCGACCGCTAGCAGCCACCGTCCCCCATGCGCGACCCGTGAAGAAAGAGTGAAGGGAGAGTGAGTGACGGGAGAGTGTAGAGAGTGAGTGACGGGAGAGTGAGGGAGGGAGAGTGAGTGACGAGAGAGTGAGGGAGGGAGAGGGAGTGAAGAGAGAGTGAGGGAGGGAGAGACGTTCATGAGAGAGTGAGGGAGGGGGAGTGAGTGACGAGAGAGTGAGGGAGGGAGAGACGTTCATAAACGAAAATAAGAAAATTGAGACGTTGGAGACGTTGAAAGAGCCGTTGGAGAGACGTTAAAGAGCCGTTGCACACTTATGTATAAATTGATGTCTAATTTTCAATTCATTTCCACTCTATTTTTCACATTCAGTAGTTCATTTGCAGTCTATTTTTCACATTGTGTAGTTCATTTGCAGTTATTGTTCTGTTAATTTGCATTTCATTATCCAAGTTTACAATTTATTTCAAAAAATTACTATTCACGTTTATTATTCACGTTTACTATTGGCATCCAAAAAAAATTATTATTTTTTTTCATTTGTAATTTTTTTTATATTCTACCACATGGATCCCAATCAATTTAATTTTCAAAGTTATTTTAATTTTTTACAAAACCAACCACCACCTCCAATCCCTTCCGATGAAAATTCTCAAAATCCTCAATTTTTTACATACCCACCACCACCACCACATTCAACCAATGATAATTCTCCAAATCCCCATTTTTTTATGTATCCACCACCACCACCACATTCAACCAATAATAATTTTCCAAATCCTCATTTTTTTATGTATCCACCACCGATACCAACCAATCCCAATATAATTTTTAGGCCTTCAAATTTTTCCGAAACAGATTCACCAATTGGTTCCGTATCCGAGTCTCAAGTAGGGCTAGAGAACATCACACTTGATGTTGGAAGGCAACAAGGAGAAGAAATATCTACTCAAAAAAAATCACGTGTAAGTTTTTCTGTTGAAGAGGATAATTTACTTATTCAATCATGGCTCAACATTTCGAAGGATCCAATTGTTGGAGTTGATCAAACTGGAAATAGTTTCTGGATTAGAATCAAGGAGAATTACAACAACAATCGCAATCAATTTCCAGTAAGAAATCCAGGTCAGTTAAAAAGTCGTTGGTTTCGAATGAATAAAGCTGTTCAATTATTTGTCGGATGTTATAAACAAGCTCGTGATAAAAAAAAAAGCGGCAACTCAGAAAAAGACATCATGGCAAATGCATATAAAATTTACTCGCAAGATGTAGGTGAAAAATTTAATTTTGAGCATGCATGGCTATTATTAAGAGATGAGCCAAAATGGAAATCGGAATCAATGGAGAGCTCTTCCAAACGATCAAAGATTTCAAAATCTGGGCAATACTCAACGTCTTCTAACACAGATGCAGCTAATGATTGTGAAGAATATGACCCAACAACACCAATGTCTCGTCCAATAGGTCAAAAAGCAGCGAAGAGAAAAAGTAAAGGAAAGGTTGGCGAAACATCTTCCAACAAAGAGGAGTTGGAGAACATGACAAAAGCAATGTTAGAAAGAAGTGTTGCAGTAAAGAAATTGGCTGAAGCGAAGGAAGCAGCTAACTTTAGTGCAATGTATGAAATTCTCATGAAGGACACATCTGGAATGACTGAGAAGCAGCTCAAAGATCATGAATTGGCTTGTAATTTTATTAGGCGCAAATTAGGAGATTAAATATTATTGTAATTTTAATTTATGCAAATTAGACTATTGTAACTTTTGGTATTTCTTTTTATTATGTAATTTCTCTTTATTATGTAATTTTTTTTATTATTGTAATTTTTGGTATTTCTTTTTATCAATAAATTTATTTTTATTATTATAATTTTTAATTTGTTAATTATTCATATTTATATATTATTCATAATAATTAATTTTATAAAAGTTTATCATAAAGTGTAGTGTGAGGTGTCAAAAAAAGTGTAGTATGAGTTGTAAAAAGTAAGAGTGTTTATAAGCAATTCTCATTGGAGCAAAAATTGTAAAAATGTAGTATGAGTTGCTTATGAGTGACGTGGCACAGTGGGACCCATTTAAAGTGGTTGGGAGTTGCTTCATTGTAGATGCTCTAAGAAATCAAATTCCACAGATTTGCTGCCTGCACACAGAAAATTAATGCAGTAAAAAATTTATCCATAGTGCATTTGTTGTCTACTAGGCTGTAATGACACTTACTTTATCCATCATCTTGTGTTGAGAATACTCCTTTTCAGGTCCCTCTCTCGAGAATGCAACTATCAACTCTGACAGAGCACCTTGTTCCACAAAATGCTTTAGCTCATCCTCATAAATAAAATCCTATAAACCAAAAATAGTAGGAAAATCCCAGATCATTCTAAAACTCCATATGGATTAAAAGTCCACCAACCAAATGTTTTACCATTTATCGTTTCCTACATCCAAAGAAGAGTAATGCAGGACCTAGTCGAGCGCCATCCACTATGAGGGCTAGTCTTTCCTGGTTAAATCAAAGATATTGCAAGAATTAAAAAGAACCAGAATTTTACCATAAATTAAGTACGTGTTTGTTTTCAACGTGAAAAATCACGTTTAACGTGGAAGCTAATGTGTAACTTTACGTTAAATGTGATTTTTTACGTTTAAAACGTGAAAGTAAACCGTAAATTCATGAATTCAACAGTAATGTTATTCAAGAACTTTTTTGGGAATCTAGAAATTAGTGTGTAACTGTGTATTTGGTTCAATTTCATTTAAAGAAATATTGCTTATTCTTGCCAAAATTTTTAAACAGTTCTTGAAAAATGAGCGATTGTTTATTGGAAACAATCTATTCCCAAACAAGCACTTAAATTGTGCATTTCGTATTTTAGCATTTTAACTCATGTGGTTGATTTTGCATACTCATCTATTTGATTCCAATGTTTCCTTCCTATCCTTCCCTTTCTATTCTACACCTCCACTCCGAAATTCCCCATTTTCAGCTAATGTTGTGGCGTTGTGCAATAGCTAGCAATCTGATTTCCATAAATATTAATGTTAAACTACAAAACACTGAAATTTTCACATGACTGTAAAAATCCCCTGAAGGGTGCCAAGCCAGTACCAGGACCAACCATGATAGTAGGAATGGAATGATCAGCTGGTAACTTGAAGTTTGATGTTCTGATAAAAACAGGAGCCCAACTAATCACAGCTTTTCTCCAAGGGAATAGCATTCTGAACATTTATGAGGGAGATTCAGGTTAGATGTAACAAAGCTTGATTGGTAAATGCATACTCTCGGGAGGGGGGAAGCTCACACAACAAAGAAGAAAAAAGGGACCAAGATGTGGGAACAAAAAATTGATAGCACAAGGTGAATCCATCAAAAGTTGCTACCTTCATCCAGGTTGAACATACTCCTTTGTGGATTCTTCCAGTAGGAGTTGGACTTCACACCAAGGCACAAGTTACATGTACCCTTTTTGGGGCAAATCTAGAAAATCAAAACTAAGCAATGTTATTTTGTGGCCACTCCTCTAATAAAACTTTGTTCGCATATTTTATAGATAGTACAAGTTAATCACCTAGGTGAGGATGAAATAGAATAATAACGAGGTTGTATGTGAGGAGCTACTGCAGCCAAAAAAACACCTAAGGGTGGTTTTGCTGATGGGAACTCAGCCATTACCTCAAGGAGACTTCTCTGACTTCCAACCACCCATTTGGAGCATTCGTCCTGGAAAACCAAAATTTTCAAAGACAGAATAGTCTCAACTTGAAAACAGAAACCGTATAACTCTTAGCAATTTTTTCAACCTTCCCTTGAGGAGATGAGAGGAACTTTAATCTATCTGCTTCACTAGGTTCCGAAGTATGTGCAGCCAGAGCAACCAAAGCAGCCTGAAAGAGAAGCACAACTAACTTTTTCTTCCTTTACTTAAAAATAACAATAAAAAAATCTCTATTGAAACACGGTTATAGCAAGTAAAACTAATTGTATACTACATAATAAGAAAAAGAATTGGAAAGCACTGTCAGTGAATCATATAAAAACCTTGTGTGGGGAGTTCGAGAGATCTACATAACGTGCTAAAGCAAAGCGCAGTGTGCAAAGGCCAATGAAAGGAGGTGGCAGAGAACCTCCTAGAGGAGTACCATCCTCATTATCAGTGTGAAGAGAAAACAACAAATCTAAATCCTGACCCAACTTTTTTTCCAGCTTCTTCAACAGTTTCATCACAGCTTTCAGCAGACACCCACATGATCACCAGTTTCATCTCTGAGAATGATCAGACAATCATCCACTTGGTTACTTAATTGTTAACAGTTGAAACTAAGAATATTTTGTTTTACGAATGATTTGTTTAACATATTTATATAAAACTGTTTGAACTCTGAATCAACCCCTAAAATTTATGGATTAGGATCAAACTATCCAAGGGAACTATACAATAAATCAAGGAAATATCACTTTAAATCAGATAATAAGATTACAACCCTTTCAAACACAATAGCCTAAAGTGCACACTACCTATAAATTATTTGTTTGTTGTTATCTCGTTTGACAAGTGTACCAAATCGTATACGTAGTTCAATGAAAGTATGAGTATCGTCTCCCAAAGGACTTGCGCAACATTTTGCAATTTCACTTGTTGTACTAACTAAGCTACCAAAAAGCAATAAGATTTTGATTTGCTGCAGTAAATAATGTAAACAAACAATAACAATTCTTTTTGGTATTTTGGTAAACACTTCGAGTGCAAAACTTGATTCTAATGCAATATTAATAAATTGTTGGGGTTTGACTTCACTAAACCTTCCTCTCATGCTTATCACTAAGTTCACAATAGTTATTATTCAGAATTTATCAATCATTCTCAAAAGTAACCAACCCTAATCTCTTACAAGTTGGCATCTAAGTTACTAGCTTAAACTATCAATCTCTTGCATAGTTTAACCTAGAAACCAGCTTTAAAAACAAGAGCTTAAGAAAGACCAATGGCATTTACTCTATCTCTAGCAATAAGCACCATTAGCTGCTCTATTTCAAGTCAAAGGTTTAAAATCATTTCTCAATCTCTTGAAAACCTTAAGTTCAAGTTAAGGGTGATCAAGCCATAACAAGCATTATGCACAGAAAAAGAGCAATAACAACTTAGATTGATAGCTTAGAGTTTACACATGAGAATGGATTTAGTTACATCAAACCCCAACAAGGGTGAGTTTAGCTACACATAGACGTGTAGAACTCTACAAATGATGAAGAAAGGAAGAAGCTTGATCTTGAAGGTTCCAGAGCTCTCCAGCCGCCACACAAAGTCCAAGAATGATCCTCCTTACTTCTCTCTTCGAAAATCCCACTTTTAGGTCATAAAAGTTTTTGTCTTATGTGAATAATGACATGTCAGCACAATCCACGCTAAGCCTCAGTTCCACGCTCAGCGTGGGAATCAAAATTCTGTTCCAGGGATTCTCTGCCATGCTGAGGCTAAGCGTGGATCTGGGGCTTAGCCTGGGAACTTAACCAAAAATTCCTTCAACTTCAAATTCACCACTTTGTGCTTGACTTCCTTCCTTCTTTCCTAGCTTTCTCCTAAACTACAAAACAACAACCAAATACTTGTAAGTTATCTAAAAACATGATTCAAAAACAAAATGTGATCACCTAACAATTTAGATACGTTTTGAGTTAAAAACAAAGTCTAAAGCAAGGAAAATTGATATAAGTGCTTCAAACTAGGCCATAAACTTAATGAAATCATAGCACTTATCATTTGTATTATTGACTCTGAGAAAATGTGTTTCAGCTTAAAATGTTACTATGTGATTGAATATATTTATAGCTACCACTATCAGATAACGTAAATGAATATGAGACAGTTGTTACAGAAATGTAAAAAACTAATCATTATACAAAAATATTTCTTAACTACCCGAGAGTCAGTTTTAATAAACTGCTCTTTTACAATATTCACACCATGAAAAATAATGCTAGGATAACATTTTAAAACCCTTATAGAAATCAGAAAAACTTCCACCCCACATCTTTATCCAACTAGAGCTAAATTGTCACCACAATACTCTAAATTCTCAAATATATTTCGCAAAAAATTATTAAAAATCATACAAGATAAAATTGAATAGTAATTGTCTGTTGATATTGTTCTTTATTCTTGTTGGGGCCTCGTCCTGTTAATTGTCTCCTTGGTTACCAAAAAAATAAGCTTATTCCTGGACAGAAAACACATTCCAAATTACACTATGCCAGTCCCTGATATGTCAAACTCCACATGTATGCAAGAGCGGTCAGACTCAGGTTTGTGAAGTTCTCTTTGAACAGCAACATTAACCCTTCAAGAAAAGATCCAACAGTTTCATTGTAGCCTGTTTAGTAAACAATAATGATGACCATAAATCAGCACAACTTCAAATACCTTCAAGGATGGTGAATATCAAACACAGCATTCCCAAATGCCACATTTAAGTGATTATCATTGCAAGATGTGACAATGGAATCATGAATAACCACTCTATATTCAGGAATAGCGGCCTTATAAGGAGTAGAGACAATATTTACGTCATCCTCATCTCGAAGCAACTGATCCAACTCAGGCCACAGAGGTTCCTTCCTGGAGAGGAAAAGCAAATTTGAAACATTTTAAATGGAAAAAAGCAGTGGCCACCTACCATATTTCATACTATTTTTATACCTTCCCCAGAGAATCTTGTGCATGACAGGATTATACTTGCCAAGCAAAATCATAATAAGTGAAGGCTGGCTAGTGGCCGTGATAAATCTGGAAGACAATATGCATAATAAGATTTACAAACAAATATGATAGTATTTTCTGCAAGTTTCAACAAATATTTCTCCATCAAAATAGAATTCCATCAATCATATGTCTAGTATGGCATACTGACATACTAAAAGCTTTCAATGTAACATATTAAAGCATCATCCCATGCTAAGCAAACAAAACAAAAATGCACAAGTAAATAAATGGATTTTGGTAAGGAGCAAAATGGAGCAAAACAAAAATCTTCACAACAAAAGACAGTGATGAATAAACATATCAAGTTCTTTATCTGTGCCCAGGAATAATATTTGTGGCATCGTGCAACCAAAAGGAGCATATATACCAATTTGATATTTATGAGATCACAAGAAAATATAGATGATGAGATAACAGACCTTGCTCACTAAGTTCTTCATCAACTACTTGACCTATCTGTTTCAGAAGAACATAATCAGATGACAAATTGTTTTTGTCAAATAAATAAAATTAAAATCATCTGAATTTTACCTTATTAAAATGTTCATATTGCCTGTTACCTAAGCCAAAAACACAAAATGTGAGCTGTTGAAGCCAAATGCCACGCTCATCTTTAATTATGGCCCCAAAAACTTAATCCTTTTAAGTAGAACTATTTGAGAGAAATAAAGACATCATATTTAGGGAAAATTGCACTAATCTCTCTTGGGAAATTTTTAAATGAAACACGTTAACACTAATCTCCCTTATTTATTTATTTATTTAAGTGACATATACAAATCCTTATATAAGATAACATCATTTGCATATTATTAAAAGAAAATAAATTATTAATACAAGTATGAACAATTTTTGAAATATCATATATGTTATGATTTAAAAAATAAATCAACTTCGAGAAATAATTTCAAATGACGAACTAAAAAATTATTATTTTCAAAATTAAAAAATGATGAAAATTTTCATATAAAAAAACATAACATGGTACATAATTTAGAAACAAAAAATAAGTACATATATAATTAGAAAAATATAAATTATCTTTTTTTTTTCTTTCACTTTAACTAATGACATTATTTTAAAGGAAGTGATTGGGTGAGAAGGGGTTGGGGACTTGGGGTAGTTAGAAGCATGAGGACCTAGGTTCAATTCTTTTTGCGACCATCTTTGTAATCTTTCCTATCTTTACCAAAAAATAAATAAAAAAGAAGTGATTTTTAAAATTTAGAAATGTGTGTGCCATTTCAACTTACTTCAGAGAAGATGAATGTAATTTTCCCTTAAATTTAAGACTGTCTTAGAAGAATGACTACAAACCTCAGTGGACCCATTTGTAGAATCTTGCGGCATTGTCGGTTGGCTCTCCATCTCCCATATCTACCATGCATCAAATACAGCATAGTTTTTAAAAGAACTAAATGACTTTCATCCCTTATGCATAATTCTTACGTTACCAACATGAAAAATGCAAGCGACTCTTTCTTCGGCCTCTCCTCATACTGATCATCATCCATTGCATAGTCATCCTAATTCAATTTATATACATCAAATACTTAAGTACCGGAGCCGCATCCAATAAGCTACATTTTACCATTTTGAGTTCCTATAGAATAGTTTTACAAGTTGCTATTTGGGAAGACTTTCTGAAACTCTCTCAAACAAAAACATTTAAAATAGTAGCAATTTTTCTAACTACAACCATAACAGAGGGATTGCCAAAATTTCATCTTGTCCAACTTACCAGATCAACAACTTTGACAGCAGCTTTTTCATACCTTGCCTTGATCTCCTCCGCCATAGCCTATAATAAAAATAGGAAGAACAAATAAAATTAGTTGTTATATAACACAAATGATTGAATGTAGGTATACACAAAAAATACTCTAAGGAAAACAATTAAATCCTTTTTAAATTGGGGCAACCATCAAGCCCCTTTAGGAAATATGGACATAATGATTTTCTAGCTAAAATTAGAAAATGCCGTAATTAGCCAACTATGAAAATGTAATTGCAGGGAGTCATTTTCTATTTGAGACCACCAGCATCCATTTTCTTGTGGTATTGCTTTCAAAGTGATATGGTAAGTTGGATTAGATGAAATTTTTCTAATTACAACCATAACAAAACATGAATGTGAATTGAACATTGATGAAAATCCAGTCTCATTTAGACAAGTCATAGAAAGTAACAATTTTGAAAAGTTGTTTAATACAATGAAAAAAGAGTTGAAATCAATGGATGACAATGAAGTATGAGATATAGAATTGTCTAAAGGTTCAAAATGAGTTGATTGTAAATGGATCTTTAAGACCAAACATGACTCAAAAAACAATATTGAAAAGTATAAAATTAGACTTATTGCCAAAGATTTCACTCAAAATGATGGAATTGATTATAAAGAAGTCTTTTCTCCGATTTCTAAGAAGGACTTTTTGAGAATTGTGTTGGTTTTGGTGACTCATTAGGATTTAGAGTTTCACCAAATGGATGTAAAGACCACTTTTCTAAATGGTGACTTAAAGGAAGAGTTTATATAAATGAACAGAAACAGTATGTTTTTATAAGAAAAGAAAATATGGTGTGTAAATTAAAGAAGTCAATATATAGACTAAAATAGGTTTTCAGACGATGGTATCTTAAATTTAATAATATCATTATGTCATTTGATTTTATAGAGAACACTATTGATCAATGTATCTATATAAAGGTTAGTGGGAGCAAATTTGTAATTTTAGTCTTATATGGTAATGACATTTTGTTTTCTACTAATAATGTTGTTATGTAACATGATATAAAGAAATATCTCTGTAATAACTTTGAAATGAAGGATATGGTGGGTGAGACCATCTTATGTGATAGGAATAAAAATATTTCGTGATAGATCACAACGAGTGTTGGGATTGTCTCATAAATGATATATCAATAAGTTGTTAGAAAAATTCATAATAGATAAGTACTCTTCAAGGATTGTTCCAATTCAAAAGGGGATAAGTTTAGTCAAATGCAATGTCCTAGAAATGACAAGGAACGAAAGGAAATGGAGTCTATCCCTTATACATCAATTGTTGGGAGCTTGATGTATGCCCAAACATGTACTTGATCGAATATAAGCTTTGTCGTAGGAATGTTGGGCCTATATCAAAGTAATTATGGAATAGATCACTTGAAAGTTACAAAGAAAGTTCTTAGGTATTTACAAGGCACAAAGGATTACATGCTCACATATAGGAGGTCAAATCATTTTGAAGTGATTGGTTATTCGGATTCAAACTATGTTGGATATGTGGACTCAAGAAAGTCTACATTAGGTACATCTTATTATGATAACTTTGCAATTGTCTTCTTTTCTAAGAATGGAAAATACTTTAAAGGAACAAAACATTTGAATTTAAAGTTTTTGTCAATTAAAGAAGAAATACAGGAAGATAAAATGTATATTGAGCATATTGATACAAAATTAATGATAATAGATCTGTTGACTAAAGATTTATCACCTAAAACATTTATTGGTCATGGTGAAAGAATGCGTGTTATGGATGTATATATATACATTATAGTTATAATGCTCGTATTATACGACACTTGTGAATTTAATTATAGTTGTTTTTGTTTATTTTATCATTCACATTAATACATTATTATTTTGGTGAGATGATAAAATACGTCTCAAAAAGGATGATATAGACATGTCTTGTAGTATTAATTAAAGTTGAGTTAAATTAAATAATTTGTGATACATGGAAGGAACCATGTTAAGATAACTTGCAACGACCATGATTCAATTATTTTAATTTAATTAAAGATGGTGACTTGTAATTTTAACGTGTGATACACTCTTGTAGTTTTAATGTTGAATCTTTAAATCATCACATGAGTCAAGTAGAAAAATGTTATTTAATCTAATAATGACTCACGTAATTAAGGAATGACTTTTAATGAAAATATGTCTAATGTGATGATTATGTGATGGTTGTTAGAGTTAAAATATATTAAGAGCCATTACAAATTAATTTAAAGTTATTAAAATTAATTATCTTCCTTCTCACTTCATTAAGGATAATTTTGGTATTAAAAAATTGAAAACAGAGGTTATAGAAGTTAAGTTGATTTTTAGAAGTGTAATCTCTCTCTCACCAAGAGTCATTTTTACGCATCTTCAAAAAAAATTGATTTTTATGGAGAAAATTGTGAAAGCCTAGAAAATTGTAAAGAATTAATTAAAGAGATTTTAATACATAAAAACCAAGTAAAGAAAGTAAGAAAAAGAAAAACTACTTATGATAGAAAATTTTGAATTGCATTATAAATTTTGATATTTTTCTAGATTTGTTCATAAAAATTATGGAGTATAAAAATAATAAGAAGTATGTTATTCTCTTACATGATGAATCTTATAAGTGTTTGCAAAGGGTTCTAATGTGAAAATGCAAAGACATAAAATAGAAATACCGTTATTACATAATCTAAAGAGAAAAAATAAGAAGGCAAAATATAATTAATTTATATCTAAGTTAATTTATAAAAATTTCTGTCATGATAGCTTCTCCAAAAGTTTTTTTAACTCACATAATAGAAAAACTAATTTTATTTTTTTCTTTCTATCTTTTCCATTATTCAAAGTGTTTTGTGGGATGTTTATACAGAAAGATTCCTAATGAATCACTCCTAGTCTTACTTTTTAACCTTAGTCCGTCCATGAGAATACGATGACCCTTAATCATCCAACGCTACACCCGTAATTTGGATTTTCTGAAGCAATTTTTTCTCTTTAATCTATTTCAGTAACATTAATAATTATTAGATATATTTAATAATTTAAATTTAATTTTATAATTAATATAATTTTTTAAATAATTTTTATAAAATTAAATTTAAATTATTAAATATATCCAATAATTAATTATTAATGTTGTTGGAGAAAGAAGATAGTAATAAACGAGAATTTGGATCCTCTCTTGCAATATTCTCTCTCCAGCCTTTTTTCTGTAACATTAATAGTCATTAGATATATTTAATAGTTTAAATTTAATCTTATAATTAATATAATTTTTTAAATAATTAAATTTGAGCTATTAAATATATCTAATGACTATTAACGTTAAAGGAGAAAGATTAGAGAGAGAATATTGAGCAGAGGATCCAAATTGAATAAAGGATCCAAATTCCTACACCCGGATCGCACAAGCACGGAATTCGAAGCCATGGAGTCAAAGTCAAACAAACAGTCGGAACTGAACGAAGCTCGAATTCCGAATGCGTAGTGCACTCCTCTTACTCGACGGAGAGAGAGCGAAACTGGTGCGTTTTAATTATTTTCTTTGTTAATAGAAATTTTCTGTTAATTTCATATTTTAAGTATATTTACAGATATCCATCAAGAATTAAAGGATAAAAGTTAACTAGCAAATTTATTATAAAAAAAATTAATATTTATTATATAAAATATTTTATATTTTTAATTATAAATATTACTTGTATATGCTCTATGCAAATCCACAAAGGTCGAATAACGAATAGCTATGGTTTCCTTATTAATTTTTTATTTGTATATATATGCTACCTTATTTTTTTCATTTTTTTTATTTAAGACGTTCGATTTGTTTTCATTATTAATAAAATTTTTAATTTGATTTCTTAATTTTAAAGAATGACTCAAACTGATATTTTTATTTAATTGAGACCAACAAAGTTAAATCTTGTACACATGACAAGAGTTAACACTATTACTTTTAATTGCATCAAAACGACTCAATTGCATTAATTTTAAAATTAATTAAGGAACTAAATTTGATATTTTAATTATAAAAACATTAATTGAATCAATTAAATAAATAAAAAAAAAGTAAAAGGTAATTTAACATATATATTATATTATATCAATCTACATATTATTAAGAGTAAAATAGTCTATTTAAAAATTTTCTCCCCAAAATTATATAATTTGAATCACTTATATAAATTTTTTTTAAAATTCTTCTACTTTTTTAGAATTCAAAACTTTCCCAATTGTTTTAAAATTAAATTGTTAGTTTTGAATAAATTTAATGACACTAATTAAAGACACCACTTTTCAATAATTTTTAATATCAACTATGTACTTTTTATGACTTTTATTTGAATTTTTCATAGTTTTTTGAGCCTTTTTTTAGACTATAATTATTCTTTACTTCACTTTTTTTCTCCTCCTTTCCCTACTATTTTATTATATACTTTATTAGTTTTTTCGCCTTTTATTTTTGTATTTATAGTATCAATTTTTTTTGTTATATGTAGATGGTGAATTTATATCTATATTTATATTTATATATTATTAAAGATAAAATAGTCTTCTTAAAAAAAATCACTAGAAACTCTATGGTGTACTTTCTTATTTGTTTTAAAACTAAATTATTAATTTTGAATAAATTTAATGATGTCAATTAAAGACACCATGTTTTTAATAATTTTTAATATTAATTATGTGTTTTTTAATGACTTTTATTTGAATTTTATTTATAGATTTTATGAGTCTTTTGTTTTCATAATTACTGTCTAATTTACTTTTTGTTCTCTTCCTTCACCTACTACTCTATTATGTGCTTTATTAGTTTTTTTCCTTTTATTTTTGTATTTATAGTACCAAATCTTTTGTTCATTTTTTTTATGTTAACAGTAGATAGTGAATCTATATCTATATTATTATTATTATTATTATTATTATTATTATTATTATTATTATTATTATTATTATTATTATTATTATTATTATTATTATTAAAGATAGAATATTCTAATTAAAAAAAAATCTGCTAAAAACTATATCGTGTAGATCCGCTTATTTTTTAAAATTTTTTGGCCTTTCATAATTCAAACATTTTCTATTTGATTTAAAACTATATTATTATTTTTGAATAAATTTAATGAAGTCAATTAAGACACCACGATTTTAATAATTTTTAATATTAATTATGTGTTTTTTATTATTTTTATTTGATTTTTTTATAAAGATTTCATGAACTTTTTGTTAGTCCATAATTGTTCTCTAATTCACTTTTTTGTTTTCATCTTTCACCTACCATTCTCATATGTATATTGTTAGATTTTTTGCCCTATATTTTTGTTTTTAATAGTACCAACTTTTTTTTTTATCTCTAGATGGTGAATTTATTTATATATATTATTACATGTAGAATAATCTCCTTACAAATTTCTCCGCTAAAAACTATATAGTCAGAACTCACTTATTATCTAAAATTCTTCTATATTTTAGAATTCAAATCTTTCCTATTTGTTTTAAAACTAAATTATTAGTTTTGAATCAATTTAATGACATCAACTAAAGACCACATTTTTAATAGTTTTTAATGCACATCACTTAAACATTGAGGGTAAGAGTAATTTATAAATACATTATCTCCTTAATTCGCGAAAGAGTCTTTTCAAATATAAAATCATATATAACGGGTCAATGAGGGCTAAAAATGGACAATACCCCATATGCGATGATCCTAACAATATCAGTCAACTTATAACTGAAATATTAGCCCTAGAAGAAGGGGTCCAAGTTAATATTTCTAAAAATCTCACATCTCTTAGGAATCAAGGCTATAAGGGTACCCTCTTGATAAGTCATTTTTACTTAAATAATTTAACTCTTTTAACACTTACCGAACTAGTTTTAAAAAGAAAAACATGTTTTTAACCCCTTAAATATTATAAGAATCAAAACAATGGATAAATAAGGTAGTATATGAAGATTTTATGATTTTTCAACTTATGAACCCTTGTTTTTCATACAGATTTGATGAAGTCCCAAGACCCTAAGATTTCTCAAATTCATTTAGTCACTTGGAAAGGGTTCAGCATATTTGGTCTAAAGAGGGGTGAAAATTTTGATTCCCAATGGCTCAACAAATCTTCAATGTTAAGTCAGACGAAGCAATTCCTATAAAAGTTTTGAACATGACAAATATAATACATATTGTTATTACTAATCTGTGTAGTAGTGTTTCAGATATGTATAAGAGCATGGAAAGCTAAAGCATGAAGCAGGGTCAAGCAAAACAAGGATCCGACAAAACAAGCCAAATAATAGAAGGATCATGGCTTGCGTATCAGTCGATAATGAACATCAAACCAAGATATGCCAAGAACAATCCAGAGTATAATAGAAGAAATCAGTAACAAGAACAAATTAAGCAAGACCCAAGACAAAGTTGACTCAAGCACCAAACAAACATCAGACGAAGCTCAAGGGTTAACCATACACATTCAAGCAAATAAAACAATCATCAGTCATTGGATAATCCAAGACGAAGAAGCATTCCAAACGGAATAAGAATTATTCATACTCAAGACTGATCAGACGAGATGAAAAAGTCAAAGTCTAAACCTTAGACGGAGACTCAATTTTCCAGATGCAAAAGAAGCACGATGAAAAGCGTCTAGAATCCACTAGTCACAATAAGGAAGATCATACATCATCTCCAGTTATAAGAAAAATGCACGGAATTATCAAAGATATGAAAAGAAAGAAGAAAAATGCAAAAGTGTGAATTCACAAGTCAAAGTTGCGTGTGTTAGGACAAGTACACCTACTTTTCAAAAAGGCAACGCCTCCGTAGCTATAATGACGAAAAAAGGACAAATATACCTAGGGCATGATTGAAGTCAGAAATAAAAGGAGACAAATCATGCAAAGGACTTCACGTGAGACAGATTAAGCAAGCAAAGCAATTAATGCAAAATTAAACGCATTAAATGAAAAAGATATATGTAGCCATGAACGAACGCTTATCTGCACCAACAGAAAGCTTCGCCTCAACGGACACATTCAAATTCAAATAACGGGTAGATCTATCACAAGGTTATAAATATCAAGACCTGAAAAGAAAAGAAATAGAAGAGAAACAAGCAATAAGTCAAACCAAGCGTCAAAACAACCTTACCTCTCTTCGTGTGAAAAAGTTGAATATTCGTGTAAAACTAAGATAGCTTATCTTAGTGAGTGTAGAAATCAGTTTATCCTCTCTGTGAGAGTTACATAGACACTCTAAACACATTCTTGTAAAACTAAGGTTGAAAACCTTAGTGAGTGTAGAAACCAGTTTATCCTCTCTATGAGAGTCATATACACACTCAAAACATCTATCGTCTGCAAAGCCTGAAGAGGCTAGCAAAAGAATACTTGTAGAACCAGAAGTGGTTTAAGAATACTAGCGTCAGCGAGTGAAGTTGACGAAGCAGGAGTGGTTAAGAATACTTGAGCAACCAGAAGTGGTTTAAGAATACTAACGTCAGCAAGTGAGGTTGATGAACAAGAAGTGGTTGAGAATACTTGTAATTCGTGGTGATTAGTGGAACCCTTCAGTTGAAGGAGACTGGACGTAGCTCAGAACGAGTGAACCAGTATAAAAACTCTTTACACTGTTATTTAACTTAGAAACGCAGTTTTACTCATATTGACTCATCACTTTGAAAAACTTCATCTACTACTATCTATTTTCTAAATAATATTTAGATGAACTTATATTTGTGTGACTGAGAAAACCATTTTCGAACAGACGATAGATCTTCAAACGCACAATTCCTTTTAATCAATCTTGCACTTTCCTTACGCATCTAAAACATTATTTTCTAACGTAAAGTAGCACCTGTGCGAAAACGTTTTAAAATCCTTCGTACACACATATTCAACCCCCCTTCTATGTGTTTTTCACTAAACTTCATTCAAGAGCTCAGTTGATGGAGCTTCTTTCACCTTGAAGAATTCATCAATCCCTTAGTCGTTTGGAAAGTAATGAGTGGATTAATCTCATGCATACTCCATTTTATTTGTTGAACCTATTTAAAGCAAGAGGAGAGAGAAAACAAGCATCATCAGACATAGCAAGACAAAGCAAAAATAGAGCTCAGGATAATGAAACTTGAGAGTCATCTAAGGATGAGGATTATGGGTTCTTCTTCATCTTCTTTTACATTTTCTTTGTATTTGGAGATGACTCTCATTATCATGAGTACCTAGTCCACTCTTTTGTTAGATTGAATGTAACCCATCAAACTCTTATGTAATCTTTTTGATTTATATATATATATATATATATATATATATATATGATATTTTATTATTTACAATGTTACACTTGCTTTTACTTGTTATTTCCTTTACAAATTCAATATTGAAATGCACAATAATAAGTTTATAGTCAATGTATATCTTTCTTTTCAAAGTTTTAATTAGGATAATAGAAAGTACAAAATACCTACTAAGTCCTTGTGGATCAACAACCTGTACCCATTTTCTATACTATAGCAAACTTGGTGTACTTGTTACAAAATCTCAATACCTCCCTCCTTAACTTAACAAGGTATTTTTTCAAGGACAAAACCTTGATGACCCAACAAACACCAAAGCAATTAATACCTCACACGTGGTGACTCTAATGGTACTAGTAGACTTACTATCATAATAGTTGGTTATTTAATGCGAAGAAAATGGTGAGAGTGGAGATAATAATAAAAATGGTGAGTCTCAATCTTTTTGTATTTTTTCATTAGATTAAGGGGAAATATATGGAAAAATGTTTCACTTATCATATTCATGTGGGACTTAACAATTAGGGGTGACAAAAAAATTCGTACTCATAGGTATCTGCAGATAAAATCCATTTTGAGTAATAAATTGGTAGTCTAAATAAATACTCACGACTAATGAGTACAAGTATTTTTCTATTTGTTTATAAACGAGACAAGGACAAGTATGGTAGTATTCATATATGCAAATACTGATTAAATAAAGTTATTTAAGTATTCATATTTTATCTTATTTTTATATTATTTTAACATTAATTGTAAGTTCAAAAAAATTAATGTCAATTGTTTGTCTTTAATATTTTAATATATTTTATATTAAATATAAATTTAAAGTTATTTATAATATTTTTTTAAAATTCATATATATTCATGAATATCCATAAATATTTATAAAATTTGTAATGTATTTGCTTAACGAATATTTATGAGAGTACGAGACAAATTTTTATTCAATGATACGAGAACAAATACCATGTTACTCACCCCCACAAACCCATTAGCATCCCTAGTAGCAACGTGGTTTTTTTTTTTTTTTGTTTGTTTGTTGTGCTAAGTGCACCAGGTTCAAACCTACTCCATATGACAGTTTTGGCAACTCTCACTTGCCAAATATGTGGCGTCTCACTTTGTTTTTGTTCGATTTCTATTGTTCGGCATCTAAGGCAAATTTGGCTTGAAAAGCCCCTAGACGATGCATAATTGATTTGCGAATTCTATGATGGACCCTTTAGTTAGGTGGTTCACTGGTTGATAAGGTATCTATATATATATATATATATATATATATATATATATATATATATATATATATATATATATATATATATATATATATAATATTGTGATTTAATAGAATAATTCACCAATGTACCATGAACTAAATATCGTTAGATCAATTAAAAATTATATGAATGGATCAGATTAAATAATTGTTTTTTTATATACATTATATTAAAATTAATCTATTAAAGTGAATGTCCTTTTTGCTCTTTGTGTATCTTAAGCAAAACACCACCGTCGCACAACTCCTTTAGCCAAATCGTCATATTCATTTGTCTTTAGCATTTGAAACCATGTTTGGTGGAAAGAAGAACAAAAAGAAAAGGGAGGAGCATGAAATATTCCTGTGGCCTCAAGTTCCTATTTTATTGTGAATCTAAATGTTGTGTTTTGAGATTTGAATTTTTAATTTCATCATAGAATGCTTTAGAACTAAACTAGTTGATGAAAAGCTTCTCTTAGCATGGTAACACCATGCACGAAACCTCGTGGGAAAACGAAATCTGGTCTGGCAAAAACATTTGTCTTTCTTTTCTTAACAATGGCAGAGATTAGGATTCCGACAAAAATGGTGACAAAGGTGAGAGAGTAAGAAATGGTGGGTTGGAAGAAAGATGAAAACAAACAGGTGAAGGAAGAGAGAGAGGGGAAGAGATGAGGGTGGGTATAAAGGTCATTACTTATTTTTTAAAATTTTTAATAAAAAATAAAAATATAATTCAAAATCAGATAATAAAAAAAACAAATTTCTTCTAATTATTCACCTATAAACCACTTGATACACGTCTTTACCGTAGAAAATGCCTAATTGATTAGGCCATAGTTCAATCAATTATAATATATATTTTCTGAAAATTAAAGTTGAGGCACAATTAAAGCATCAATAATAAGGTTGTCAAATAACACCAACACATTTTTGGATTAAGACAAACCAAGCCACTTTGACATTAGGCTAAAATTTTCAAGTTTAACCTGGCTCGTAGCAAGTTGCTACAAGACAAATAAGCCAATTTATATACCAATAATTTTTTTAAAATGGAAAAATAAAAATTATTAAAATAAATTATTTCTTTTGTAATAAGTTAATGAGTGGAACAATTTTAATCACTGTAAATTAAAATAAGAAAATATAGGTTTCTGTTTGTACCATAAAATACAGTAATACAATACATAAAATACAAATAAAATAAAGAGTATTGAATTTAGCATTTATCATCTTACTAATTATTAAAAAAAAACTTAATATGGATAAAATATTAACCCTAAAATAGTCACTAATAACAATATATATAGTATTGAATTTAGCATTTATCATCTTACTAATTATAAAAAAAATAGTTACTACCCAATTCAACTCATAATGAGTCAAATTATTTCGATAAATTTTAGACAAAATCAAATGACATGAAATATTTTGTTTTCACAAACCAATTCAATTTATTTACATATATGTGATGAAATCTATTTTAACAATAATATATTATATAATAGTAAATTTACCTTTATTTCAATTTGTTTTCTCTTCTATTTAAATTGAGCAAATTTTGATTTTATTTTTATTTTTCTCTTGAATCAAATAATTTAAATACCATTTTATTTTTCAAACATTTATTCAACCAAACAAATGTTAGTGTCCTTTTTTATGTTGGATTCAACCAAACTTAGGTGGGAGCAAGGTTGAAATGTTGATTAGAAAATAAAACTTTTAGCGTGCATCCACTATGTAACACATGTAAAACAACTACATGCATTATTATATAATAAGATTAGTCTATAATGGAAAAGATACAATTTAAAAGTTAATGTAATTAAGTTGATAAGAAAAAATAAACTCTTAAAATTTGAATAACTATAATTTAATTCTTTTACACAAGTCACACATCAAACAGAATCCCAAGGAAATGCAAAAAAATAAAATCCACATATCATGAAAATGAAAGCGACTCAATTCCCCATTCATCTCTCAGATTATCTTTCAGCTGTAGAAGCTCCTTATCAGGCAGAGAAACCGTGACCATTCTTCCACCAGTGAAACCCTCCGGCGCCGGAAGCACCAAAACGACACCGTCATCACCCACCCCATGGATGCAACAATTCGCCAACACCGGTTTGTGTCCATTCAGCACCACCCCATACACGTCACCACCATTCTCCAAATCCACCAACGTCAAATTCGCTCCGTACACCACAAAATCCCCTTTCCCTCCGCTCTCTTCCACCAACTTTGCCACGTCATCAACCCTCCTCTCCGCCCCAATCACCCTCGCCAAATCCGCCACGTCGGATGTCGCAACCACGAAGCTCGCTTCCACCGCGCTCACCTCCAATCCCTCGCCGCCACGTGTAAAAATCGTCACGGCCCTGGGCTCGGACTCTCCCCTGATGCGGGCCACGTGTTTCCACACCAGCGCGGAGAGGGTTCCGAAGTACGAGGTTTCCGCGGCGTCGTTTTGGTGACACGTGGATGTTGTTACTAAACGGTTGAGTTGTTTGGAAGTGACGTGGAACGAGTGGGTGGCGATTTTGGCGTGGTTTGTGGGGAGCCAGAATTCCCCTGCGGTCGTGGTCATTTTAACGGAAATGGGATCATTGTTGTGTGGTGGGGATTGGGTTTGTTTATGAATTGGCGTGGGAAGGGGTTTCGGTTTTGGTGGCGCGTGAGTGTGAGTGTGAGTGTGAGTTTGACCTGCGAGTATTTGACTCCACTTGGTGATGAAGTCGAAGGCTGAAAATGCGTCTCCCAGGATATGGGACCAGCTGAGTCCCACACACAACCCTCCACATTTAAACCAAGTGAACTATACAAAACATAATACCCCAAGATAAAGCACTAATTAGTTGCATATACCATGATACATAGGGAAATAGTGTTATTAATTTTTTTTCATAAGTTAAAATTTGTCACACAAAACTGATTATTTCCAAATTTAATTATTTCCAATAAACCTTACTATTGATTTAACAATTAATAGAATTTACCTAAATTCTTTCTTCAATTCTTTCTTTCTCTATATAGGAGTAGGCGATAATGCGGTTCATTGATTTCATAGATCTTTCGTGGAGATTGATGGCGATATACAAGCTACTATTAATTAACCGGAACAGTTTAACGAGGTTAGGAATTCTTTTTGTCATCGTCGTCTTTTGCCATTAATGATCAGAGCCATAAAAGGTGTAGGACATGCAAACCAGGTCCATCAAAACCACAAGGCATTACGATAGACACTTTGTATCGTACACAACTAACACATGCCTAAATTTAAGGAATAAAACCGACGTTAGTGTCAGTTATCTTAATATGTGGAGGCATTTAGTTAGGCACCTTATATGGAAATCCACCAAAGAGGAAAGTAGTTAACCCGTGAATCAAACCACAAAAGGTGAAAAGAAAAAAAAATGGTCACAACCCAAAACAAGGGAAAGAAAAAATAAAAAGTGACAAACCACAAAAAGGGTCTCAGAGACATGCCCAACCAAGATCAATAATTATAAAGCAATAAAATTGTGAGATGGATGAAAGAGATGGATATTATTTTATAAAAATAAAAAAAAAATTATAAAATAAAATTGAGATCGAAAAGAGATTTAGAAAAAAAGCAAAATGGGTGAAATATTTTGCAAATAGTCTTTTTACTCAATAAAAAATAAAAAATATTGGTTTGTAAAATGAGAATAGATTTAACAAGAGTTACCTTGACAACAGCCAAAGGAGAGAAGCCAAGGTCAGGTCCACCAAGGACGTGATCGTGTACAAGGCCTTCGAGGGAGCACCCGTGTTGTTGGAACCATTCCTGAAGGGTGCGGTCGCGGCGTGACTCAGCGATGCGCACGCCAGCGTCGTTGCACTTTACGAATGCTCGACCCGATTCGGAAATCCTGACCCGACCCGATATCGCTCGCGTGGCCTGGTCCAGGAGGAGGAACATGGGCTTCTTGAGGTCCGCCATGGAGAGGCCTTGGGCCGCGTCGCTGGTGAAGAAATAAACGGCTCTGATGTAGTGGAGCTTCATGAGGAGGTCCATGGAGCTGAGCTGGCACACGCCGTTTTCGTCGCTTTGATGGGTCGCAGGCACCACCGTTGAGATCATCGAAAGGCTTTCTTCTTCCATCTTCTTCTTCTTCAATGGTTAATTAAGTTAAGGACGAAGAAAATAACTCGATTCTGCATGCACTTATGGAGATGCACTATAGAGTTAACATGATCTTTTTGAGATTGATTTTTGGACCGACAAAATAATGTTGGATAAGTGAAAATCAATTATTAGTTGTCAAATTTAAAATATTGTACAATGATATAAATGAAAAAAAAAATAGAGTGGAAAGGATGGAGAGACATATCATGCATATGGCGTTATTGGAATAGACTTTAGAGTCAATGGTGAGTTAATTAGAGTGATGATATTGGGTGATTAATTAATGAACCCATAACTATACTTAATTAAGTTTTTAACTTTATTTCTAATTTTTTAATGTTATTATACTATACTTGATTTATAAGAAAGTTTATCTAATTTATACATTAATTATGAAAATTAATTAACTTCATTTAGTTTTATTAATTTCAATTCAAAATATTTAGTTTTGTTGATAAGGTTAATTAACTAAATTGGTTTGGTATGGAATTCCCGGTATTTTTGGCCTGCTCCTATAGTGGCTACTCACCTTGTTGGACTTTTGGTTTAGTTTGTAAAGGTGCATGTTATCATTCACACTTGTTTACTTCTACTTTATACATGGTTCGCGTTTTATATTATAATAATTACTTTGGTTGTTTTTATCTTTTTTTATATGGTTACTAGATGATAAATATTACAATTCGGTGATTATCTTTGGTATTGATTAGGGTGGATTTTGTTTATGTGATTTTATATTTCATAATGAGTTGAGGTACCTTTTATACTCCGCTTAATTTAATTTTTTTTTATAAAATACTTTTTTGTTACTTTTAAGAAAAATAATTAACTTCATTTAGTTTTGTTAATTTAAATTCAAAGATTTTTTTTTACTATTATTCATTCAAATTTGATATTAAACAGAAAAGCTTACTATGAATAGAATTTTGAATTAAATGAAGACTATTTTAAAAATAATATCATTAAATATAGTAAAAAAAATAGTTAAGATTTATTTATATTTAAGTTTAAATAGAATGTAAGAAATAAATACTTGATTTTTTTAATATAAATGAAAGTAATTAATTTTTTAATTAATAATTTCATAATTTCACATTTTATTTTAAAAATATTCAAAATTAAATGCTGTAAATATTAAGTGACATTACTCGTAAATCTAAGAATAATTTTTCAACTAATGTGTAGTAATCCAATAAATATATTCACTTTCATTGAAAAGGATTTGTAAATGACTTATCATTAGACTCATACTTCCTCTAAACTTATAAATTCAGAGTATAAAATTATCAATCAACATATCATTAAGCCAACTTAGAATAATCTTTATATATATATATATATATATATATATATATATATATATATATATATATAAGGATGTTTATACTAATTAAGAATCTCCCACCTCCCCATCCCAAAAGTTTTTCATTAAGATTTTTTAAGAATACATTAAAATTTGATGATCTTGTAATAGTTATTTTACATTTGTGTGGACTCAAATCCTTTAATGGCAATAGCATTTGTATTACTAATTAATAATTAACAGTTGAGAATGCCGACCTTATAAGACCTTGCTAGCTACATTCAACTGTAGTTACATTAATTAATAATATTTTTAATCAGAAATTTGGAAAATTCTGGCCTTGGATAGATTAAAATTTGAACCTGGGGTCATCTTTGGATCGAATGAGAGACGTATGAGTGATGTTAATGCGTATTGTCTTTGTGTGTCATTTTCGTAACATTTAGAGCTGTCCAGTTGGTTTGACTCACAAGTCACAAACACTAATTACATGAAAAGGGCATGCTCTCGTAGGAGCCACGTGCATGCAAATCAAATCACCTAGTTCCTTCATAAGAGGATCAACTTTTTAATTTCCCTTACCCCACCTAACCTAAATAAACAAATTCCGTCCCAACTTATTTCATTGCTGTTACGTGTTTAAAATAAACTTTTAACTACTTATTAAATACAATATTAATTTTTAGATAATAATAATAATTCAAATAGATAAAAGAGCACCTATTAACATCCCACTCAAGAAAAAAAAATGGGACGGATTGGGGTGGAGAGAGAAATGAGAAAGGAAAAATAAATAAATAAATAATAATACGAGAAAGAAAAAAAAGATAAAAATGAGACGAGGGACAAAGTGAATTGATATTTATAATTTTTTTTTGGATAAAATCTATTTGACGATTCAACCAGATTTGATGCCTTGACGACTTCGAATAATAAAGTTTCAATGTTAATTAAATTTGTTATCGTAATATTTTGTCAAGATTGTACAGTTTATATATATATATAGATAGGAGGGTTCAAACGACATCAGTGTAATTTTTACTAAGTGTTACATCGCTTAATAACTTTATATTAATTGTGAATTTTGTAAATTTAACCATTAGATTGAAAATTATTTACTCTTATATCATATATACAAAATTTTATATTAATCCAAGATAATTTGATACTTCATTTTTATAAAATAAAATTGACGTAATATATTCATTTCAAAATACACTAAAATATAAACACTTTGATTACCTTCAAGTTGTTGTTCAATTTTAACAAAATTTGATATACACATATAAAGTGATATGAATTTTCAATCTAACGGTTGAATTTTCAAAATTCACATTTAATATAAAGTTATTAAGTGATGTAACACTTAGAAAAAGTTACACCGGTGTCGTTTGACTCAAACGACACCGGTGTAACTTTTTCTAAGTGTTACATCACTTAATAACTTTATATTAAATGTGAATTTTGAAAATTCAACCGTTAGATTGAAAATTCATATCTCTTAGATCATATATGTCAAATTTTGTTAAAATTGAACAACAACTTGAAGGTAATCAGAGTGTTCATATTTTAGTATATTTTAAAATGTATATATTACATTAATTTTATTTTATGAGAATGAAGTATCAAATCATCTTAAATTAATATAAAAATGTGTCTTAAACTAAATTACTATGTAAAAATAATTTAATTTGAACTTGATTATATTGAAATAAATATGTTTATATAAACGTGGTCAGGAAAGATAGTTACTAAAAATATCAGTCTTAGTATAAATTATGGAATTTTAGAGTTAGTATAAATTAATTAAGTCACAAGGAAAATTGAATATTTTTAGTCTAAAACACTTTTTTTTTTTCATCTTTTGCAAGTAAGTTTTGTCTAAGATTTGTCTAATGTATAATGCAATACCTAATCGATTGACCTTTCATCCTAGTAATGACAAAATGTATTTGAGTTCTACCAATACCTGCAAAAAATACTTTTAATGGAAGGTTAAAAACTTGTATAATAAATACGAAGGTGATAACAGG
This sequence comes from Cajanus cajan, assembly GCF_000230855.2. Taxonomy (NCBI): domain Eukaryota; kingdom Viridiplantae; phylum Streptophyta; class Magnoliopsida; order Fabales; family Fabaceae; genus Cajanus; species Cajanus cajan. The sequence goes on from NC_138525.1 coordinate 55,099,512, forward strand.
TTTTAACTTGCAAAATTCAATGGGATAGAGGTGTTACGATAATATAGTACTCATCAGTCATCACCTGCCTCATCCGTGCCTCTATTTGTATATAACTATTTAAATATATAAAAAAAAACTTATATTAATATAGAATCCTAAATTGGACTATTTTATTTATTCAATTAGAGTTATAATATATTTTATTAATATTTTTATTTATTATTTTAGATAGTTTAATTCTTAACTTTTTGTCATGTTTTAGTTTCTTCTAGCATTATACTATTATTCGACCAAAACAATATTTAAATTTAAAGATAAGCATACACAAATGTGGTTTAGGTATCTACAATTTGGCCTAACCTATTTATTAAAACGTTAAAAATAATATTTAAAATTGAGAGATGAGCATTTACACTTATAAATCAAGGGGTTATATTAACAAGTCATTGATTTAAGTGAATTTAAGTGATTTTGAACTCAATCTCTTTAAATAAAGTTTTAAGTTCGATTATTATCAATAATAAAATCATAGTTAAGAGGAAAGACCTACTAAAGTTAGTTAAACAAATCCTCCAATAAAAATTAATCATCTACAAATTTTAAAACATTATTAAAAATAATATTTAAACTTTAAATATAAATGTTTACACAAATATAGAATAGAAACCTACAACTTAGCCTGACATATTTATTAAAAATGGTTATTAAAATAATATTTAAACTTTAGAGATAAGAGTCTATAAAAATAATATTCAATCTCGATTAGCAGAAGTTACATCATGTAAGTAAAATTTAATCTTTGGTTAACAACTTTGAATATTACATGAACTATGTTCATAAACCAAAAAAAATATAGATCAAGGATTATGACTTTGCTTAACTTGTTTATTAAAAAGGTCATTAAAAATAATATTTAAACATGATAGATAAGTATCTTTACAATATTTGATGATGAAGTAAATTAGTCTATCTTTTTATACTTTTTTAATATATAACATATTGGAGTAGATGCATAACAACACAAGAACTTAAGTTTAATTTTCATTAATGTCATTATACTTTTTTATAATAAAAAAAATTATTTCAAATTTTTTAGAAGTAAAAATAAGTCAAACGGCCTATCAAGGACCTAGGACTTAACTTGATCCATGCATCAAAAAGTTTAGGTTTATACTCTTTAAAAGAACCTATTTAAATATAAATGCTAAGTTTTAGGCCTTAAAAAAAGATTTGTTAAGTCTTCCTAGTTATATTATATACTAACTATTATTATATAAAGTTATATAACGTATAATAACATATATAAAATTTATATTTAATATATAATTATTAATGATAATTTTTTTTTAAAAATCATTTAATTTAAACTTTTAAAAGTGTTACTATATGAATGTAGACCAATGTTACACACATTTACTAAAACTTTCACATCTATAGACTAATGTCGTAAACATTTAATCATCTATGGACAAATTGTAGTTTCCCAGTGTTATTAACCGGATATGATAGTGAACCCATAAAAACATTGCTTACAAAACCCCCACCAATGCGTAAAATCATGCAATTGCACTTGAATATAATAGGCTAAAACCCTATTTTGGTCTTTTATAATTTTTTTTTTCAATGTAGTCTCATTTTTATTTTTTGTCTCAATTTGGTCCCAAATTAATTAATTAGTTTCAATTTAGTCCCAAATTAATTAATTGGTTTCAATGTGGGACTTCCGTCTAAATTATTTAAACGGAGTTAACTTTTGGGCACGTGGATGCCACGTAGATGCATACGTGGATGCCACGTGGATGACATTTTTTTGAAAACACCTAGACCCAGAATGGCCGGTTCTGAAACCAGAACGGGCCGTTCTGGTTGCACTTTTCGTGTGTTAATTTTGCAATTGAAACGGACCGTTCCAGATGCGAAAATTAACACACCACCAGTGCAGCAGAACGGGCCGTTCTGGTTTCAGAACGGCCCGTTCCAAAACTGAGAATAGAATTTTTTTGCTTAATTGTGTTTTTGATCGCTCAAGTATTATAATTATGCAATTTTGATCCCTAAGATTTTAATTGAGTAATTTCAGTCCTTAAAAGATTTTAGTTGTGTAATTTTAGTCTCACAATTTTTAATTGAACAATTTTAATCTCTCAAATATCATAATTGTGCAATTTTAGTCTTTCTCATTAAAAATTTAATAATTTTAAATTTTTAATATATATATATATATATATATATATATATAATGTTTTAAAACTATATAATTGTTTGCTTATTTAAATTACCGTATATTATACTTTTTTTTAATGTATCAAATGATAATATTTATTATTAATTTTTAATGGGAGAAACTAAAATCGTACTATTATGATATTCGAGGGACTAAAATTGTTCAATTAAAAATTGAAGGACCAAAATCGCGAATTGCAATTCTTTAAGGACTAAAATTACCCAATTAAAATCTTGTAGATCAAAACTGCACAATTGTAATACTTGAGAGATAAAAAATGCAATTAAACTAATATTCTTTATTAATTTTATTAAAAAAATATAATAATTTTGAAAAATATTTTTTTTATAGTAAAAATTTTAAAATTACTTATTTTTATAAAATACAATTGTCTTATAAATAGAGTAATAATTTTTTCTTTTTCTCTTTCTGTTTGAAGAAATATTTAAGTATCACTTTATAATTTTTTGCAACTTATTTAAAATTAGAGGAATAAAATGATAAAAATTAATAAGATAAACATAATAAAATAAAATATATAAAAAATATTAATATATTTATTTTATTAGTTATAACAACATAATTAAAATATAATTAATAATATATTTTATAAAATTATTAATATTTTATATATAAAAAAAAATGAAACCGGAACGGCCCGTTCTGGGTCCAGGTGTTTTAAAAAAATTGTCATCCACGTGGCATCCACGTATACATCTACGTGGCATCCACGTGCCCAAAAGTTAACTCCGTTTAAATAATTTGGACGGGAAAGTCCCACATTGAAATCAATTAATTAATTTGGGACTAAATTGAAACCAATTAATTAGTTTGAGACCAAAAGTAAAAGTGAGACTACATTAAAACAAAAAAAGATTATAAGAGACCAAAATAGGTATTTAACCAATATAATAATATGATGACCCAAAAAGGAAAACCTTAGAAATGGAGAAGAAGAACTTGCAAGGCCCAAACATAACAAAAAACAAATCAAAACACTTGTTTCGTGGGAAACTCGAAGAATACCATAACACAGTTACACGGCCCAACCACAACAATCAATCGTTGAAGGTTGACATGAATTAAGTATGTGAGTTTTACATGTTGACAAGAAAAATAAAATATATATTTTATATATCATTGATCGTGTCAAACTCTACTTGCATGTTCAACCTAATACAATTTGTGTTTTCATTTTAGTGAATAAAATTTATAGGCAAGTTGAGTAGCTTATTGAGACATGTTTCAAAATTCAAAAACACACTTACTAAGATATTTTCAAATTACCCATCAACAAAGTATTTGTATGAAGAATGATATGAGTCCACTCCAATATAGTTAGTATTGTTGTTATTCTTTGGCGACCTTAACTATGATGGATAATTTTTTTTTCTTTGGTAATATAATGGTGACATTGAAATTAAGACTTATATAAACTCAAGCATGTTACTCTTCAACCTCTATTATGAGAGTGATCCGACGAGTTAATACTTATATAAGACACTATTTTTTTTTATTCGTAGAAATTATAATAACGGAAATAAAACTTAAATCTAAAAACAGTGACGATCCTAAAATCTTGAGTTAGTAGAGGTAATTTATTTTTTAAAAAATTATTTATTATATATGTATATATATAAATCAATAAATATAATAAAATATTCGTTAGGAATTAAAAGAATGAAAAGTGTTCAAAAAGAAATTAAAATATAAGAAATAAAGTAGTCAATAAAAAACAAAAATTAAGAATAATTTGATAAATTAGGTGCAATGAGTTCAAAATATAAATTCATCAAGAAAATTAAGACACACATATATATATATAGAGAGAGGAGAGATCCTTTTACTCTAGGAGTAAATCTACCTAAACTTACTCCATTCAATAACTCATGTTCTACATCAAATTTCAATGATGCAATTGTTCAATTTAAAGTTTTTAATGCATAGATCAAATCTGCAAATTTTTAGAAAATTTAAAAATCATTTGATACTTCATTTTATTAATTCAAATTGACGGATAATCATAAAATCATTTTATACATTGATTCGAATTAATAAAACAAAGTATCAAATGATTTTCAAATTTTCTAAAAATTTGCAGATTTGATCTATGCATTAAGAACTTTAAATTAAATGGTTGAATTGTTAAAATTTGATGTAAAACATGAGTTATTGAACAGAGTAAGTCTACCTAAACTTACTCCTGAAATAAAAAGATCTCTCCTTTTATATATATATATATATATATATATGCGTATGTAATCCTGAATTATAATTAAGTCTATTATTTCCTAAAACTTAATATATACTACTCAAAGTTTCACCATTAGACCGATTTTAATTGTTAAATAAAAGTCTTATTTTCAAATTAATTTAAATTCTAACTAAACAATAGGGAACATGCTAGCATGAAACACGTCATGAGGTGGTTCATGGATGTAGTAATAAAACAAAGTTTTTAGGTGATTCATATGTGCAAGTAATTATCAACCGTAAGATATAAAATATTAAATCCAACGATTGAGACTGTTTCTAGTCAATTTACATTTTTTCTCATGAGATTATCATGCCCAAATTCTCATAATAGGTTCAACTCTAGGCTTATTGCTTTCAAGTTATCAAAATTTCAACTTGATCAATCTAAGAGGAAGAACAGAATCATCAATAAAGAGAAGAAAAAGTAAATCAAATTCAGTTGAAAATTTGGGAAAAAAGAGGAGAGAAACCAACCACTGCTGATTTGTTTTTTTCTCTCCTTCTCCACTTATCCTTGTGCTCCCTCAATCTCATAAGTCCAACCGTGCCATTGGAGTTAAACGTTAACAATATTGAGATAGTGTTGTTATTAGTGAAAGTGAAAAAATGAGTATTTTAAACATTTTAATCTCAATGTTTGATAAAAAGAATAAATTAAAATATATTATTTATTAAAATATTATTTCCACAGTAAAATTAAAAAAAAAAAAAAAATGATGGCACACTGGTGGTGAGGTGAGGGATTTGAATTAGTGCTTGACGTTTGAATTTATATAGGAGAAGGGTGCAGGTAAGTTAGAACTACGTAACGGAAAATCCAACTTTTGGTGTTACTTTATAGAGCTAATAATAAGTAATCAGAATATTTAAGAAAGCAGCGAGATTGCGTGAGAGTTTCTGAATGTTCAGCCTTGCGTGAATTTGTTTCATGTAGGATGGTCCAATTATAGTAAGGTTTATCTTTATGCTTACTCTTTTGTTGCGCCAAATACTCAACAAATATATATATAAAAGTTATATAAGAAATACCGTAACAAATTTAAAATAAATGAGTTAAAAGACTATATTAAGTATTATTACACAAAATTTATTTATTGATGTTATTGTTATTAAAAATATCATATTAAAATTAACTGTTATTGTATAACTGTTCAAAATGTCATTAGCGATTTGAAAGACTAAATCAAGATTTTTAGAGATTATAAAAATTAAAAATATCAGTTTTTAATTTGAGAGACAAAAACAAATTTAACCTATATTTAAAGGATTAAAAACATATTTAAACCTTAAAATATCAATTTAAAAAATAAAATTATATTTTATTAAAATAAATTTAATTTTTTATTTTAAAATTAATGTCATAATAGTTTATAATCTTTATAAAATATTTTTTATATTATAGGATAAGTCTCATAAAAACTATTCAAGCTCCTCCAACTAACTCTTACCAATTGAATGAGTTTAAATTCTTTCAAAATCAATCATGCTTTGATAAATATTAATTATTGATATAAAATTATTGAATATTTTGAACTTATACTATAGTGACAAAAAAAATACCCCAAAATAAAAAGTAATTCTTAGTATTCATGTAAGACTTGCAAGCCTTCCCCTCTCATTTTCCTTTCTTTCTCATTCACTCTAACTTCTCAAGTTGCTGAAACCCCTTTGTTCCTCTCCATTGTTGATTTTTCAAGGTTGAGCTGGTGTGGAACAGAGCTTGGGAGTGCAAGTGATAGCTTGAAGCTCGGAGTTGGTGTTACATCTCCATTTCTCTTCTTCCTTCTTCTTCCTTGTGGTAGCTCGGAAGCTCATTCATCTTGTGCAAAGCTTCAATCAAGATAAGGGAAGCTAGATAGTTTAAATCTTGAGTAGAGTTGCTGAATGTGGAGAGTGTTGGTGGTTGCATGTTGATGAATGAAGGGGGTGAGGTTGAATATGTGGGTTTTTTAGTGTTGGGAAGTATGAGAGGATCTAAGTTGATTTCTTGTTGCATGTTGCTTTTAAGATGATTTTCGTGTTGCATATTGTTGGTAGTGCTGTGTTTTTGCATTTAGTTGTGTTAGGTTCTCTTGATTGTTGAGGTTTTGATGAAAATTTGGTGAAGGGAAGATGAAAATCGAAGGTGAAATCCATGGACATGCAAAAAATTATGAGATTCGCAGCCATGGTCGTGGTTCATGGCCATAGCCATGGGGTAATAATGAAGTGGCAAAGACCCGTAGCGATGATTGTGGTTCATGGCCATAGCTATGAGGTAAAAATGAAATAGCAGAGACCCGTAGCCATGGCCGTGATTCATGGCCATGGTTCATGGCGATAGCCATGGGGTAAAGATGAAATGGCAGAGATCCATAGCTATGACTGTGGTTCATGGCCACAGCCGTGGGAAGGAAACTGTGTTGGTAGAAATCCAACGTTAAAGTTTTGATTTAAGTGTTGTAGCGGTTAGGGTAGATGACCGAATTTGGTCTTAGAGTCTTCATGGATGTTGTAACCTTGGATGTTAGCTTTCCAATGGAACTAGAATCACCAAAAAAAGGAAGTTTAGAACTCCAGTTATGACCTTTTTAGTGAGCGAAATTAAAGTTGTTAACATTTAGAAAAACGGTTGCGATTTTTAAAATTTTTAATAGGGTAGATGATGGAATTAGGACTTGATGTCTGCATAAGAATTGTAGGAAATCCTCTTATCTTTCGTATTAGATAAGGATGAGCATGATAGGAGTAGTATAAATTTATATATGTTGTTTGATGTGAAGGCTACCATTTCACAATAAGTGATTTGGTTAAGTTGAAAGTTATTTTGGGTGCTTAAGTTAATTCATGTAGTTTATGTTGTGTAAGTTGGCATGATAGATGAGCTATAAACATAATGGATAAGTTGTATTATGTGTTGAAATATGTTTTTTGTTGATTTGTTTACGAGTTGTGTGTTGATCAATTATATGTTGAAAAGATATTGTTAAAGCATGTTGAAATTAAGTTGTTAAAGTTGTTTTGTGTTATGTGTTGACTACTTATATGTTGTGAAATATGATGAGATGATCTAGTTAAGAGTTGTGAAGTGCATGATGATAATGTTGTGAGTTGTGAGAAGCATGATGTGAAGTATGTAGATGCGTTGAGATGATACAAAAATTATTAGTAGACTATGTTGTTAAGTTGTTAGATGAGAGTTATATGTTGCTATAAAGTTGTATGTTGTATGATGTGTTTAAAAGATATTACTTTCTGATGGTTGAGTTGTAAATTGTGAGTTGAGCTATTGAGCTGTTGAGTTGACTGTGTTGTTTAAAGTTGAAATGAGTTGATAGTTAAGCTGATGAGATGATAACTGTGTTGTTTAAAGTAGAAATGAGCTGATACTTGAGTTGATGAGATAATAACTATGTTGTTTAAAGTTGAAATGAGTTGATAGTTGAGCTGATGAGATGATAATTGTGTTGTTGTGCTGTGATTATGAGTTGTTGATCACTATGACTAGAAGAGATATTTTTAAAATTGTTCATCCCATTGTGTGGATTGAGATAACTATGGTGTTCTGAGAGCCCAACTTGTTAGAAAACCCTCATTGGGAAGTTGTCCCTTGGAGTGAATGATGTGTTGTTCTCCTTTAGGACTTAGTTGATCTCGTGTGTAGGCAAGGTCGAGGCACACATGTATGAAGTAACCACGATATAGGGGTCAAGTCAAGCTATACCGATTATAAACGGCCAATTCGAGTAAAATATGAAGTCGGGAACTTAATTCTTAACCGAGCATCGGAGAGTTGTAGTATTTGGAGGATAGTCAATAGGCTAATCTCATAGGTGGCTTAGTTAAGCTAGTTAATGCCGTGGTAAGCCTAAATCCAACTGTCTTATCCTGACATAGTACTATACTTCCTTGTTTAAGTGATAAAGTTTGAAAAACTGTTATCATGTTGTAGAGTTTTATCTAAATTTGTTATTTACCTAGCAAGCCCAAAAAGGTTTTGTGTTATCGGTTCTGTAGGACCTAGCCACTTAAACTACTCACCCTATGTTGTAGGAGATCTCCGAGTTGAAATACGTGACGACGCATATGTGTTGATGAGTTGTATGTGTTGATATGTTTTGAAGATGTTGTAAAGTTCTGTGTTGTGTGTTGCATGATGAATAATAGTTATGTTGTGTTGCAAGTTGCTTTTATATTCATATGTTGTTTAAATATTATGTATTGTATGTTGAAGTTGATGAAGATGATAACAATGATGCTAAGTTGTCCGTGTTGTGTATTTCATATATATGAGTTATTTATTTTCACTAGCTTACTTTTGCATGTTTTCATATGATTTGGACTATGATGATCATACAATGTATGAGAACAGGGTAGGGATAGGTTGGTGTTTGTTGTGGAGGCCACCTAGATTGCAAGAGCTGGAGTAGATGATTTTATTTTATTTTGTAGACTACCTTAGTTAGAATAGTATTTTTGGTTGGCATTGTATATATTTCATGGCCTTTTGAGCCACTATTATTGGATGGTTGTAGTTCTATTTATGTTGTTGATAGTATACTATTTAATATATTTCATCAGTAACTTTATATGATGATTTTGTATTAAAATCAACTTAGGTCTAACCATAACTTTTTATGGAACCGTATGAGGGTGATGATACTGGATTTATTCTTATCATGAGTAGCTTCCTTCGTTCTCTCTCTCGCCGTCTTACTGTCAAAGCATCCTCCTCCTCTTCTTCATCTTCCAAAAATCTGCTCACCGAGCAAAACCAATCAATGGAGGAAATTCCTCCTAAAAACAATATCTTTGAAGAAGAAGTTTGCTTTGAAGATATTAATCAAGCAATCGACAACTGGGAAATCCCCAAAATCCCTCAGGATGAGCTTTACATCCCTGATGAAAACAAACATGTCCGCAGTTCTGATTATATTATCAAAACTGCTGAAAACAATATCCCTTTGGATCCTCAAGCTGGTGAAGAATTTCACCTTCTCTCAAAGCAGTCTGTTACTGAACACTCTAGGAAGTACAAGTACCTCCATATAGGATGTGTCCAGGTAGCTGTTAAACCCCTCGTCAGAGAAGGGCTTAACGCTTCAATCCTCATGTGTCTTAGAGATATTAGGCACAATGATTTCCATGATTCCCTTATAGGAACCGTAGAAACAAGTTTAGGACATGGTCCTGTTTACTTCAATTGTTTTCCAAACAAAACTGTGAGTCTCTTAGACAGAAACGTCTTAGATTCATTATTTTTAAATATCAGATTGCATGGGTTAAACATGAAAGAAGGTTCTATCCCTGCAGCACTCCTGTTTAGGATCCAATACAAGGTTATGAACACTTGCAACTCAAGGGTTCTCCTTAAAACAACCGATCGGGAAACCACTTTGTTTGTCACTGACATGGCAAAGGCCAACGTGGCTGTTCCCAAACTTATAAAATGGGATGAGGTTGAATTACCCACATCCTGGCAAATCGATAGAGCAACCCCAACTTTGCCCAGACAAACCCCTGAATTCCAAGAGATTAGGCAATCTGAGGCTGGTAAGGTAGAGATCATTTTTGATCGGAGAAATTCTTTTTCCACTAGATCTGAAGCTACTAGATCTGAGTACAATAATGCTAGAAGATCTTTTTCGTTAGCATCCCAATCTCTTAGGAATCCTAGAATCATCATTCCTGAAACCAACCTTCAGGGTTTAGACAATTCTTCGTCTATCCCTAGATCAATCTATAGTAGGGCCGAAGAAGAAACCACAACTGAAATCCATTCCCCTACTCAATCTGAAATGCAATATGGTCATCTATGAATAGTTACACCATAGATAAACCATCCCTTCATAAGGAATTTTACTCTGATGTTTGGACAACTCAGAGGAAGTGGTTCCTTAGTAATTTTAAGGGTGACCGTAGGTCAGATATCATAGATTTATTCTATACCTTCCTCAATAATGTCCAAACCCATGTTTGTTTCTTCGATTGGTTAAATGTCTACCTTCGAAGGAATAATATCCATCCACCTTGGGTTATTACCATCACAGAAGACCATTCTGTCAATACACTTACTGTTTGGCACCGTAAGGACGGTAATTTGGTCAAATCTGACCTTCCGCCTAACAGTAGTTATTTTATCCCAAACTTAGAGGACAAATACCTAGCTTCGCCCTTTAAGTATAAATCTGATGAAACCATAGGTGCTCAGGATATTAAAGCCCTTATGGAACAAAACAACTACACCAACAAGTACCTCCAAGTCCTAGGAGAAAAACTTGTAAGAACACCTTCATCCTCTAGGACTAAGGATAATGATTCGGTTATCAAACCTTTGTTCAAACCTTTTAGTCTTACTAGTCAGACTAAAAACAAATTTAGAGCCATCCATCTTAACTGGACTAAGTCTTTAGAAGAATCTAAAGAAGCCAAAAATAGCTCTATTATTATCCCTGATACCCCTAGTTCGTCTCAGGTCGGATCTGTCAAGACAGGACCCGTCACTAGGAGTACCTCCCAAAAAGACCAATCCCTTAGGATTAACAAGCTAGGAACCTCTTCTATAGGTTCTGATTCTGAAGTTACTGAACCCAGTAATAAATCTATTCTCCAGGTTAATCCTGTAATCACCAAGGCTGTAAACTGGAAGCAGCCATCCAAACTTTACTATAATCGGGCCACTGCCCCTGATCTCCTTCTTGAGGAAAAGAATGATCAAAGTTTTCGATCGTTCAGTGCCACAAACATCTATGAATGGAATATAGATGGTTTAACCGAGTATAATATCCTTAATACTCTCCAACATATGACAATGGTTTCTACAGCATATCAAACTGCTCTTGATAGTACTGATGATGCTATTGTTGAAATCCTGACGTCTGGTTTTTCTGGACAACTCAAAGGATGGTGGGATAACTATGTTTCTGAAGAAGAAAAACATGAAATTCTCACTGCCGTCAAAACTGATGCCGAAGGTAACATCATTACCACAGTTAAAGGTGAATCTATCCCCGATGCTGTAAATACCCTTATCATGGCCATTATCAAACATTTTATCGGAGATCCCAGTATTTGGAAGGACCGATCTGGTGAACTCCTGTCCAATCTTAAGTGTAGAACCTTAGGAGACTTTAGGTGGTATAAGGATACCTTCCTCACAAGAGTCTACACCCGGGATGATAGTAATCAACCATTCTGGAAAGAAAAATTCTTAGCTGGTCTCCCAAAATCTTTAGGAGATAAAGTTAGGGAGAAGATCAGATCCCAGTTTAATGGTGACATCCCTTACGGCCAGTTAAGTTATGGTAACCTCATAGCTTACGTCCAAAAGGTAGCCCTCAAAATCTGCCAAGATGACAAAATCCAGAAACAATTAGCCAAAGAGAAGGCCCAGAACCGCAAAGATTTGGGAAATTTTTGCCAGCAATTTGGTCTTCCTTGTTCTAAGGATTCTGGTAAACCCACCAAACACAGAAAATCATCTAGGCTCCCGTTGAGTAATTCTCATAAGCCTGGTAAAAGAACCCCTAGATTTAAGTCTAGACAAATCACTAACACAACCAGTAGGCCTCCTGCGGTTAAACCCACCCCTCGGGGCTTCAATCCTTCCACAAACCCTAGGGAAACTAGGACTTGTTTCAAATGTGGCCGTAAAGGTCACTTAGCAAAATTCTGCAGAATCTCCTCTAAAGTTAGAGAACTTAATCTTGACTCTACCATCCAGGATCAGCTTAACAACCTTCTAATCAACTCCTCTGATAGTAGCAATGAAGATGTTGATACACCAATGTCCTCCTCCGAGGATATTCAAGCTGATGATGACCTTTCCTCCTCTAGTGATGAAAACTCTGACTCTCCTCTCATCAATGTTATCCACAATGATGAGCAAAATCTTCTTCTTGATGCCTTAAAGTCTATTCAAGATCCTCATGAAAGAAATGAATATCTTGAAAAGCTCAAGACTATCATCCATAAACCTAACAAGTCACAGCTTGATAATAGGTTTGTTAACAATAAGTTTGATCTTACTCAAACCCTCAAACGCCTTGAAAAATCTGCAGCTAAGCCTATTACAATTCAAGACCTGCAGGTTGAAATCAGTTCTCTTAAATCTGAGGTTCGTGACCTCAAAAAGAAGCAACAGCTACATGAGACTTTCATATCTCAAATAACTGAAGCTTTTTCCGATAACATGGTTCGGCATGATCATGACAATCCCAGTGATGATCATGAATCTGACCATGTCTCCACTGATGATGATGATACCCTCTTCAACGCTCTGATCAATCATTGTAGCATTCAAAAATTCTATATTGATGTTACTATCTCAGTCAAAGATTTTGTCTTAAAAACAATCGCTTTGTTTGACACCGGAGCTGATTCTAACTGTATTCTGGAAGGACTCATTCCAACCAAATACTTCCACAAAACCTCCGAGAAGCTTAGGACTGCTAGTGGTTCACGACTAGAAATCCAGTATAAGCTCCCATCCGCAATCATTCAAAATGATAATCTCCAGGTTGAAACTCCATTTCTCCTGGTAAAAAATCTTAAGAATGATGTTATCCTTGGAACACCATTCATCAAATCCATTTTCCCTATTAAGATATCTGATGAAGGTATATCTACCCAATATCTAGGAAAAACAATCATGTTCAAATTTCTGAATAAACCCCTCTTTCGTAACATCAATCAGATTGATAGAAAGCTTAATCAAATCAATTTCCTTAAGGAGGAAGTCTCTTTCAAACATATCGAAAGTCAGCTTTCTCAATCCCATATCAAACAAAAGATTATGAGTCTTCATGATCGATTTCAATGTCATGTTTGCTCCGATCTTCCTAATGCTTTTTGGGATAGAAAGAAACATATGGTCAGCCTTCCTTATGAAAAGGATTTTACTGATAGGCAAATCCCAACCAAAGCTAGGCCAATCCAGATGAGTCATGAACTTGTCATCCACTGTCAAAAGGAGATCAACGATCTTATTTCCAAAGGTTTAATCCGGAAGAGCAAGAGTCCCTGGTCTTGTGCAGCCTTTTATGTTAATAAGGCTTCTGAAATCGAGCGTGGTGCTCCTAGGTTGGTCATCAACTATAAACCACTTAATCAAGCTCTTCAATGGATTAGATATCCAATTCCCAACAAGAAAGATCTTCTTTCCCGATTACATTCGGCAAGGATCTTTTCTAAATTCGACATGAAATCTGGATTTTGGCAAATCCAAATCAATCCTAGTGATCGCTACAAGACAGCCTTCACTGTCCCGTTTGGACAATACGAATGGAACGTGATGCCCTTTGGTCTTAAGAATGCTCATTCGGAGTTCCAAAATATCATGAATGACATTTTCAATCCATACTCAAATTTCTGCATTGTCTATATTGATGATGTTCTTATCTTCTCCACATCTATTGATCAACACTTCAAACATCTTGAAATATTTTTCAAGGTAATTAAACGAAATGGCCTTGCTGTTTCTAAAACCAAAATCTATCTTTTTCAGACAAAGATCAAGTTTCTTGGTCATGAAATCTTTCAGGGAACTATCCGGCCAATATGTAGAGTCATAGAGTTTGCTGATAAGTTTCCCAATCAGATTCTTGAGAAGACACAACTTCAAAGATTTCTTGGTTGTTTAAACTATGTTTCTGATTTCTTTCCTCAACTCAGTAACATAATTAAACCTCTTCATGAAAGGCTCAAGAAATCTCCCACTCCGTGGACTACTGTCCATACCAATGTGGTCAGACAGATCAAACAGCAGGTTAAAGTTTTACCCTGTCTATACCTACCCAACCCCAATCTCCCAAAGATTGTCGAAACTGATGCCTCTGATATTGGTTATGGAGGTGTTCTCAAACAAGCCATGCATGATTCTGAAAATTGCATTGCTTTCACATCAAAACATTGGAACAAGGCCCAACAAAATTATTCTACTGTTAAAAAAGAAGTTTTGGCCATTGTACTATGTATTTCAAAATTTCAATCTGATTTGTTGAATCAAAAATTTTTAGTCCGTGTTGATTGTAAATCAGCCAAAGATATTTTGCAAAAAGATGTTAAAAATTTAGCATCAAAACAAATCTTTGCCCGCTGGCAAGCAATTTTAAGTGTTTTTGATTTTGACATTGAATATATCAAAGGCACCTCAAACACTTTACCTGACTATCTTACCCGTGAATTTCTACAGGGAAAAACAGAATGCAATGACGCCTAAATTAAGGCCGCGATCATCCTCTTCTAGGGGAAGGGGAAAGGGAATCGTTCTGGGTAAACCAAATCGCCCGGCAAAATCAGTATCCTCAATTGAGGATGACAAATCAATCAAGGTTTCCTTAGAAACCTTAGACAAAGGGTCATTAACCCAAGCTGGGTCATCTCAGCAAAACAAACCAATCGCTGGGTCATCTATTCAGCAAACCAAAGCAGGGTCATCTACCCATCAAACCAAGCCATCGGACTATGCCATGGCACTTCCAACCCTTCTAGCCCTTCAGGATTGTGGGTTATCCGACCTCCCTTCCAAATCATGGAAACAAATTTTTTCAGAAGAACCTAATGACCTCTTCTGGGATCAAAACCTGAAATCAATTATTTCAGAAATTTCCAAATCAAAGGTAACCTTACATCCAAAAGAATTGGTCGAGCAGCCTCAACCAATTACCCAAAAACAACCTCCCAAAGCTTGGAAACAGATTCTTGCAGAAGAACCTGACCCATATCTGAAATCAATTATTTCAAAAATTTCCAAATCAGAAGAATTGGTTGAGCAGCCTCAGCCAGTTGCCCAAAAACAACCATCTTCCTATTTACCAAAAGAAGGAAGGTTTTATCCTACAATCCAAATGGAACCCGAATTTTGGGACCCAAACCCAAACAAGATTTGCGAAAAAATCTTTCCACCAGGTTTTCTTTTCAAACCCCCTAGTCTTATCAAGACAAGGAGATTTTACGAATTCATACTGGTGGATTCTAAATCTGTTTCAATTAAACACAATTTTGACAAAAATGATAACCAGCTTATCACGCACTCAACAATTCAAATCCTCAAAATTTTGACTTTCAAAGATTTTGACAATAAACCCAATCAAGTCAGAAAATTTTCTCAGCCATTTGACCCAATTGGGTACAATTACTGGGATTATCTTAATGCCTGGACAAATGTTTTTTGGTTTCAAAACAAACACCACAGGCACTCCTGGCTTATTTATTTTAAACAAAATATTCGGTATTTCTTTCCACAATGGTTCGCCGAGTGGTGGGAGTATTTTGGACCTATCCTGAGTATCCTTCCCCCAGACATCAAAGAAGGATATAATCAGTTCAAATCAAGGTTTGAAGAGGGGACCAGCCAGTTCCATACATCTCTTCATTTCTTCTCAAAGTTCTCTTTAGCTTGGATCTTTGCCTGGCAACACCAGTTCAAGAAGACCTCCAAGCTCCTTCCAATCTTAGGCAAGCAAGCCTCTATCAAATGGTGGGATCAGTTTGATGCATCCCGAGCCAATACACAGGGAGTAGCGCTTTGGTTCCAAAAGAATCCAAAGAGCCTCAAGGCCGCTGATCCAGAAACTTGCCAGTTTCTTAATCGAAAGGCTAAGATCGCAGCAGCCCTTGCAGCATCCACAAACGATGAAGCTTTAGCGACAAATCTTCATCAAATTCTTGAGCTCCTACAGACAGACTCAGAATCCAGTTCGTCAAAAGGAAAAGCCAAGAAGAAAGTCTCTTCTCCATCCTCTTCATCCGGGTCGTATTTCCAGAATGAAGATGATTGCTTCGGAATCAACCTTGATGAAGCATCTGAAGAAGACTGAGTTCCTCCAATCGCTGTTAAAGCACTATTCCGGCTCTGAATATTGACGACATCCTGATGTCATCCTGACGAAGTAAGTCAACAACCCAGAGTCAACAATTACTGCTCATTTTGCGGAAGTGTACTGTTCACTGTAGCGGAAGCGGAAGTGTACTGTTCACTGTAGCGGAAAACTCATTTTACTGTTGTAATAGTAATCACTGTTGTAATAGTATCTTTAAGTTTTCTATAAATTTGTATCCTGCCCACAACAGAGGGGACTGGTAAGCGTGAAGAGAGTCTAGAGTGAGAACCTCCCCCTTCTCTCTTGCCTTTGTATCTTCTTGTTCAATCAATACAACAATTTTGTATTACTTTCTCTTCGCTTATTTTTTGCATCATAAATTTTTTGCGAAAACCTGGGATTTGTAAGCCTGACTAGTCAGGTGTGCCCTTGATACCCAGTTTTGTGCGGACTACCCTTGATCCAAGCTAAAGAGAACTTTGAGAAGAAATGAAGAGATGTATGGAACTGGCTGGTCCCCTCTTCAAACCTTGATTTGAACTGATTATATCCTTCTTTGATGTCTGGGGGAAGGATACTCAGGATAGGTCCAAAATACTCCCACCACTCGGCGAACCATTGTGGAAAGAAATACCGAATATTTTGTTTAAAATAAATAAGCCAGGAGTGCCTGTGGTGTTTGTTTTGAAACCAAAAAACATTTGTCCAGGCATTAAGATAATCCCAGTAATTGTACCCAATTGGGTCAAATGGCTGAGAAAATTTTCTGACTTGATTGGGTTTATTGTCAAAATCTTTGAAAGTCAAAATTTTGAGGATTTGAATTGTTGAGTGCGTGATAAGCTGGTTATCATTTTTGTCAAAATTGTGTTTAATTGAAACAGATTTAGAATCCACCAGTATGAATTCGTAAAATCTCCTTGTCTTGATAAGACTAGGGGGTTTGAAAAGAAAACCTGGTGGAAAGATTTTTTCGCAAATCTTGTTTGGGTTTGGGTCCCAAAATTCGGGTTCCATTTGGATTGTAGGATAAAACCTTCCTTCTTTTGGTAAATAGGAAGATGGTTGTTTTTGGGCAACTGGCTGAGGCTGCTCAACCAATTCTTCTGATTTGGAAATTTTTGAAATAATTGATTTCAGATATGGGTCAGGTTCTTCTGCAAGAATCTGTTTCCAAGCTTTGGGAGGTTGTTTTTGGGTAATTGGTTGAGGCTGCTCGACCAATTCTTTTGGATGTAAGGTTACCTTTGATTTGGAAATTTCTGAAATAATTGATTTCAGGTTTTGATCCCAGAAGAGGTCATTAGGTTCTTCTGAAAAAATTTGTTTCCATGATTTGGAAGGGAGGTCGGATAACCCACAATCCTGAAGGGCTAGAAGGGTTGGAAGTGCCATGGCATAGTCCGATGGCTTGGTTTGATGGGTAGATGACCCTGCTTTGGTTTGCTGAATAGATGACCCAGCGATTGGTTTGTTTTGCTGAGATGACCCAGCTTGGGTTAATGACCCTTTGTCTAAGGTTTCTAAGGAAACCTTGATTGATTTGTCATCCTCAATTGAGGATACTGATTTTGCCGGGCGATTTGGTTTACCCAGAACGATTCCCTTTCCCCTTCCCCTAGAAGAGGATGATCGCGGCCTTAATTTAGGCGTCATTGCATTCTGTTTTTCCCTGTAGAAATTCACGGGTAAGATAGTCAGGTAAAGTGTTTGAGGTGCCTTTGATATATTCAATGTCAAAATCAAAAACACTTAAAATTGCTTGCCAGCGGGCAAAGATTTGTTTTGATGCTAAATTTTTAACATCTTTTTGCAAAATATCTTTGGCTGATTTACAATCAACACGGACTAAAAATTTTTGATTCAACAAATCAGATTGAAATTTTGAAATACATAGTACAATGGCCAAAACTTCTTTTTTAACAGTAGAATAATTTTGTTGGGCCTTGTTCCAATGTTTTGATGTGAAAGCAATGCAATTTTCAGAATCATGCATGGCTTGTTTGAGAACACCTCCATAACCAATATCAGAGGCATCAGTTTCGACAATCTTTGGGAGATTGGGGTTGGGTAGGTATAGACAGGGTAAAACTTTAACCTGCTGTTTGATCTGTCTGACCACATTGGTATGGACAGTAGTCCACGGAGTGGGAGATTTCTTGAGCCTTTCATGAAGAGGTTTAATTATGTTACTGAGTTGAGGAAAGAAATCAGAAACATAGTTTAAACAACCAAGAAATCTTTGAAGTTGTGTCTTCTCAAGAATCTGATTGGGAAACTTATCAGCAAACTCTATGACTCTACATATTGGCCGGATAGTTCCCTGAAAGATTTCATGACCAAGAAACTTGATCTTTGTCTGAAAAAGATAGATTTTGGTTTTAGAAACAGCAAGGCCATTTCGTTTAATTACCTTGAAAAATATTTCAAGATGTTTGAAGTGTTGATCAATAGATGTGGAGAAGATAAGAACATCATCAATATAGACAATGCAGAAATTTGAGTATGGATTGAAAATGTCATTCATGATATTTTGGAACTCCGAATGAGCATTCTTAAGACCAAAGGGCATCACGTTCCATTCGTATTGTCCAAACGGGACAGTGAAGGCTGTCTTGTAGCGATCACTAGGATTGATTTGGATTTGCCAAAATCCAGATTTCATGTCGAATTTAGAAAAGATCCTTGCCGAATGTAATCGGGAAAGAAGATCTTTCTTGTTGGGAATTGGATATCTAATCCATTGAAGAGCTTGATTAAGTGGTTTATAATTGATGACCAACCTAGGAGCACCACGCTCGATTTCAGAAGCCTTATTAACATAAAAGGCTGCACAAGACCAGGGACTCTTGCTCTTCCGGATTAAACCTTTGGAAATAAGATCGTTGATCTCCTTTTGACAGTGGATGACAAGTTCATGACTCATCTGGATTGGCCTAGCTTTGGTTGGGATTTGCCTATCAGTAAAATCTTTTTCATAAGGAAGGCTGACCATATGTTTCTTTCTATCCCAAAAAGCATTAGGAAGATCGGAGCAAACATGACATTGAAATCGATCATGAAGACTCATAATCTTTTGTTTGATATGGGATTGAGAAAGCTGACTTTCGATATGTTTGAAAGAGACTTCCTCCTTAAGGAAATTGATTTGATTAAGCTTTCTATCAATCTGATTGATGTTACGAAAGAGGGGTTTATTCAGAAATTTGAACATGATTGTTTTTCCTAGATATTGGGTAGATATACCTTCATCAGATATCTTAATAGGGAAAATGGATTTGATGAATGGTGTTCCAAGGATAACATCATTCTTAAGATTTTTTACCAGGAGAAATGGAGTTTCAACCTGGAGATTATCATTTTGAATGATTGCGGATGGGAGCTTATACTGGATTTCTAGTCGTGAACCACTAGCAGTCCTAAGCTTCTCGGAGGTTTTGTGGAAGTATTTGGTTGGAATGAGTCCTTCCAGAATACAGTTAGAATCAGCTCCGGTGTCAAACAAAGCGATTGTTTTTAAGACAAAATCTTTGACTGAGATAGTAACATCAATATAGAATTTTTGAATGCTACAATGATTGATCAGAGCGTTGAAGAGGGTATCATCATCATCAGTGGAGACATGGTCAGATTCATGATCATCATTGGGATTGTCATGATCATGCCGAACCATGTTATCGGAAAAAGCTTCAGTTATTTGAGATATGAAAGTCTCATGTAGCTGTTGCTTCTTTTTGAGGTCACGAACCTCAGATTTAAGAGAACTGATTTCAACCTGCAGGTCTTGAATTGTAATAGGCTTAGCTGCAGATTTTTCAAGGCGTTTGAGGGTTTGAGTAAGATCAAACTTATTGTTAACAAACCTATTATCAAGCTGTGACTTGTTAGGTTTATGGATGATAGTCTTGAGCTTTTCAAGATATTCATTTCTTTCATGAGGATCTTGAATAGACTTTAAGGCATCAAGAAGAAGATTTTGCTCATCATTGTGGATAACATTGATGAGAGGAGAGTCAGAGTTTTCATCACTAGAGGAGGAAAGGTCATCATCAGCTTGAATATCCTCGGAGGAGGACATTGGTGTATCAACATCTTCATTGCTACTATCAGAGGAGTTGATTAGAAGGTTGTTAAGCTGATCCTGGATGGTAGAGTCAAGATTAAGTTCTCTAACTTTAGAGGAGATTCTGCAGAATTTTGCTAAGTGACCTTTACGGCCACATTTGAAACAAGTCCTAGTTTCCCTAGGGTTTGTGGTAGGATTGAAGCCCCGAGGGGTGGGTTTAACCGCAGGAGGCCTACTGGTTGTGTTAGTGATTTGTCTAGACTTAAATCTAGGGGTTCTTTTACCAGGCTTATGAGAATTACTCAACGGGAGCCTAGATGATTTTCTGTGTTTGGTGGGTTTACCAGAATCCTTAGAACAAGGAAGACCAAATTGCTGGCAAAAATTTCCCAAATCTTTGCGGTTCTGGGCCTTCTCTTTGGCTAATTGTTTCTGGATTTTGTCATCTTGGCAGATTTTGAGGGCTACCTTTTGGACGTAAGCTATGAGGTTACCATAACTTAACTGGCCGTAAGGGATGTCACCATTAAACTGGGATCTGATCTTCTCCCTAACTTTATCTCCTAAAGATTTTGGGAGACCAGCTAAGAATTTTTCTTTCCAGAATGGTTGATTACTATCATCCCGGGTGTAGACTCTTGTGAGGAAGGTATCCTTATACCACCTAAAGTCTCCTAAGGTTCTACACTTAAGATTGGACAGGAGTTCACCAGATCGGTCCTTCCAAATACTGGGATCTCCGATAAAATGTTTGATAATGGCCATGATAAGGGTATTTACAGCATCGGGGATAGATTCACCTTTAACTGTGGTAATGATGTTACCTTCGGCATCAGTTTTGACGGCAGTGAGAATTTCATGTTTTTCTTCTTCAGAAACATAGTTATCCCACCATCCTTTGAGTTGTCCAGAAAAACCAGACGTCAGGATTTCAACAATAGCATCATCAGTACTATCAAGAGCAGTTTGATATGCTGTAGAAACCATTGTCATATGTTGGAGAGTACTAAGGATATTATACTCGGTTAAACCATCTATATTCCATTCATAGATGTTTGTGGCACTGAACGATCGAAAACTTTGATCATTCTTTTCCTCAAGAAGGAGATCAGGGGCAGTGGCCCGATTATAGTAAAGTTTGGATGGCTGCTTCCAGTTTACAGCCTTGGTGATTACAGGATTAACCTGGAGAATAGATTTATTACTGGGTTCAGTAACTTCAGAATCAGAACCTATAGAAGAGGTTCCTAGCTTGTTAATCCTAAGGGATTGGTCTTTTTGGGAGGTACTCCTAGTGACGGGTCCTGTCTTGACAGATCCGACCTGAGACGAACTAGGGGTATCAGGGATAATAATAGAGCTATTTTTGGCTTCTTTAGATTCTTCTAAAGACTTAGTCCAGTTAAGATGGATGGCTCTAAATTTGTTTTTAGTCTGACTAGTAAGACTAAAAGGTTTGAACAAAGGTTTGATAACCGAATCATTATCCTTAGTCCCAGAGGATGAAGGTGTTCTTACAAGTTTTTCTCCTAGGACTTGGAGGTACTTGTTGGTGTAGTTGTTTTGTTCCATAAGGGCTTTAATATCCTGAGCACCTATGGTTTCATCAGATTTATACTTAAAGGGCGAAGCTAGGTATTTGTCCTCTAAGTTTGGGATAAAATAACTACTGTTAGGCGGAAGGTCAGATTTGACCAAATTACCGTCCTTACGGTGCCAAACAGTAAGTGTATTGACAGAATGGTCTTCTGTGATGGTAATAACCCAAGGTGGATGGATATTATTCCTTCGAAGGTAGACATTTAACCAATCGAAGAAACAAACATGGGTTTGGACATTATTGAGGAAGGTATAGAATAAATCTATGATATCTGACCTACGGTCACCCTTAAAATTACTAAGGAACCACTTCCTCTGAGTTGTCCAAACATCAGAGTAAAATTCCTTATGAAGGGATGGTTTATCTATGGTGTAACTATTCATAGATGACCATATTGCATTTCAGATTGAGTAGGGGAATGGATTTCAGTTGTGGTTTCTTCTTCGGCCCTACTATAGATTGATCTAGGGATAGACGAAGAATTGTCTAAACCCTGAAGGTTGGTTTCAGGAATGATGATTCTAGGATTCCTAAGAGATTGGGATGCTACCGAAAAAGATCTTCTAGCACTATTGTACTCAGATCTAGTAGCTTCAGATCTAGTGGAAAAAGAATTTCTCCGATCAAAAATGATCTCTACCTTACCAGCCTCAGATTGCCTAATCTCTTGGAATTCAGGGGTTTGTCTGGGCAAAGTTGGGGTTGCTCTATCGATTTGCCAGGATGTGGGTAATTCAACCTCATCCCATTTTATAAGTTTGGGAACAGCCACGTTGGCCTTTGCCATGTCAGTGACAAACAAAGTGGTTTCCCGATCGGTTGTTTTAAGGAGAACCCTTGAGTTGCAAGTGTTCATAACCTTGTATTGGATCCTAAACAGGAGTGTTGCAGGGATAGAACCTTCTTTCATGTTTAACCCATGCAATCTGATATTTAAAAATAATGAATCTAAGACGTTTCTGTCTAAGAGACTCACAGTTTTGTTTGGAAAACAATTGAAGTAAACAGGACCATGTCCTAAACTTGTTTCTACGGTTCCTATAAGGGAATCATGGAAATCATTGTGCCTAATATCTCTAAGACACATGAGGATTGAAGCGTTAAGCCCTTCTCTGACGAGGGGTTTAACAGCTACCTGGACACATCCTATATGGAGGTACTTGTACTTCCTAGAGTGTTCAGTAACAGACTGCTTTAAGAGAAGGTGAAATTCTTCACCAGCTTGAGGATCCAAAGGGATATTGTTTTCAGCAGTTTTGATAATATAATCAGAACTGCGGACATGTTTGTTTTCATCAGGGATGTAAAGCTCATCCTGGGGGATTTTGGGGATTTCCCAGTTGTCGATTGCTTGATTAATATCTTCAAAGCAAACTTTTTCTTCAAAGATATTGTTTTTAGGAGGAATTTCCTCCATTGATTGGTTTTGCTCGGTGAGCAGATTTTTGGAAGATGAAGAAGAGGAGGAGGATGCTTTGACAGTAAGACGGCGAGAGAGAGAACGAAGGAAGCTACTCATGATAAGAATAAATCCAGTATCATCACCCTCATACGGTTCCATAAAAAGTTATAGTTAGACCTAAGTTGATTTTAATACAAAATCATCATATAAAGTTACTGATGAATAAAGGATCATGAACTTGTTTTACCCAGAAAAACTCTTTTTTTTTTTTTCTTTTTTTTTTTTAGTTCGTGGCGTTGTTGGTGACCCAGTAACGAGTCTCTCTGGGGGTGTTCTAGAGACACTCTTCTGAACCAGAAGATCCAGAGTTTTCCAGCCAATAAACCATTTCAAAGAAAGTTTTACAAAGGTTTTCAGATCTGATAATCATTCATGGTGATCTACGGTCAGCGCATAAACTCCATGACTTACTGCCTTTCCATAGGCCTTACTGCATCGCGCCCCATTCTAGAAACACCATGGACCATTTTCAGATCCAAATAAAAGTTCACAAAAATTTACAAAACAGAAATTAAATAAAGCAATAAAAGGTAAACCATAATTCATAGATCCAGAACGCAATAACCTTATAACATGATTCTACAATGTGACGGCCAAAGCGGATCGTTACAATTCAAATTTTCTATCTATAATTATGTTTACAAAAAGGATTGACCCTTTGAATGCATGTGCCAAAATTCATTTTGAATGATTAAAATAATAAATTAAATTATAAAATATTAAATTAAATAATTATTTTATAATAAATTTATTAAAAGTATTAATATTTAATGTTTCGGACGACGATTCGAACAATGATTCAAAGACTGTAGCATTACTCTTATATTTATATGATAAGAAAATAAAATATTATTATAAATTATTTATTAGTAGTGTTCATGACTATACTTAATCATAAACTTGGTTGATCTAAAGAAAATTTTGATAGTTTTATAGTTAACAAATTAGACCTAATGCATTTTTAAGAATGAGTTCAAGTTGTCTATTGAATTATCCTAACTTGATTCAATATCTTTTATTTAATAATTTTTTTCAAGTGTATTTGCTAATAATATAACTTTTTTTATGTAATAAATAATGTTGTCTAATATAATATACTAACTAGTATAAAAGAGATATTTCTTGTTTTCGTGTATTTTATTTAAAAATAAATATAAAATAAAAACAAAAATAATTTAGTTAAATAAGAGTAAGCAATTAATAATTGAAGAGCTAGAAGACTTTTTGACAATTATAGAAGTAATGCAGTTACTTATAAATAATTTAAAAACTTGACACCAAAAAACAAAAAAATTAAATAATTGAAAATTAAAAAACAAAAATATGACAAATCTATCCACATAAAAGTGCACACTAAAAATAATTATTAAAAATAATATATTCTTTATTAATAATAAAGATACTATCATTCATCTTAAAAAAAATAATGTAAAATATACATTAATTGTTACGTTATTTTTCTTAATTTTACAACTTAACTACGTACTTTATTAAAATTAATATATAATGCACTCACAAAATTAACTTTATTAAACTTTTGAGGCAAGTGTCGTAAAAAATACAAATAAATCCAACTCAATCTATTTCATTAAGACTCTATTAAATTATATAAAAATAATATTTGATTTTTTAGTATATTAAAATATGCATTTAATTTCTCCACAATGTTAACGTAAAGAAGTTGACAACGTCGATCAATAAAAAAATTAGAGATATTATAATTTTAAGATAATTATTATAAAAATTTATTATTTTATATAGTAGATAATGTATTTTTTTAATAAAACACGTTTAATTCTTTTACATACTTTTAGATACATAACATAAATAAGTTTTTTTTATTTATCAGAAAGTATAGTAAGATTATAAATTAATAAGCATTTTTATTAAAAATAAAAACAAAATTACATCAAACTTATAATAGAAATACATTAATAATAGTTTTCTATAAAAGAATCACTTTTAATTAATCAATTTAATTTTCATATGCCATCAATATAATTTTTTGGTTAAAACCCTATTTTGGTTCCTTATAATCTTTTTTTTTTTTTAATTTAGTCCCTCATTAATTTTTGGTCTCAATTTGGTCCCAAATTAGTTAATTGATTTCAATTTAGTCCTAAATTAATTAATTGATTTCAATGTGGGACTTTCCGTTCAAATTGCTTTAACGGTGTTAACTTTTGGCCACGTGGACGCCACGTAGATGCATACGTGGCATCCACGTGGATGAAATTTTTTGAAAACACCTGGACCCAGAACGTCCCGTTCTGAAACCGGAACGGGCCGTTCTGGGTGCACTTTTGGTGTGTTAATTTTGCATCCGGAACGGCCCGTTCCAAGTGCAAAATTAACACACTCAAAATACACCAGAACAGCCCGTTCCAGTTTCAGAATGGGCCGTTCCGGTTTTATTTTATAATATTAATAATTTTATAAAATATATATTATTAATTATATTTTAATTATGTTATTATATCCAATAAAATAAATATATTAATATTTTTTTATATTTTATTTTATTATGTTTATCTTATTAATTTTTATCATTTTATTCCTTTAATCTTAAATAAGTTGCAAAAAATTATAAAGTGATATTCCTTTTATCTTATTAATTATTATATTTTTTAATAAAATTAATTAATAATATTGGTTTAATTGCATTTTTTATCTCTCAAGTATTACAATTGTGCAGTTTTGTGATCTCCAAGATTTTAATTGCATAATTTTAGTCCTTAAAGAATTGCAATTGCGCGATTTTAGTCCTTTAATTTTTAATTGAACAATTTTAATCCCTCAAATATTATAATAGTATCATTTTTGTTTCTCCCATTAAAAATTAATAATTTTAATATATATATATATATAATGCTTTAAAATTAAATAATTATTTATCTATTCAAATTAACGTATATTATAATTTTCGATATTATATCAATAATATTATTAATATATTTATAGATAAACTAATAATTTGATAAATATAACTTGTTATATATTAATATACTTTTACAAAAATATAAGTATATTAATTAGAAATATATATCTGATCTTATATATTTATATTTTTGTAAAAGTATATTAATATATATTAAGTTATATTTATCAAATTATTAGTTTATTTATAAAAAGGGTAAAAATATTATTGATATTAATTTATCAGTAATATTAAAATACTAATAATATATAAATTTTATTTATTTAGTAATAGTAAATATATATCATTTGATACATTAAAAAAAAATACGTTAATTTAAATAAACAAACAATTATATAGTTTTAAAATATTATATATATATTAAAATTTTAAAGTTATTAAATTTTTAATGAGAAAGACTAAAATTCCACAATTATGATATTTGAGAGATTAAAATTGTTCAATTAAAAATTGTGAGACTAAAATTACACAATTATAATCTTTTAAGGACTGAAATTACTCAATTAAAACCTTAGAGATCAAAATTGCATAATTATAATATCAAAAACACAATTAAGTAAAGAATATTTTATTCACAGTTCTGGAACGGGCCGTTCTGAAACTAGAACGGCCCGTTCTGATTTCAGAACGGCCCGTTCTGCTTCACTGGTGGTGTTTTAATTTTGCAACCAGAACGGCCCGTTCTGAAACCAGAACGGGTCGTTCTGGGTCCAGGTGTTTTAAAAAAAATTCTCATCCACGTGGATGCCACGTATGCATCTACGTGGTATTCACGTGGCCAAAAGTTAACACCGTTAAAGCAATTTGGACGGAAAGTCCCACATTGAAACCAATTAATTAATTTAGGACTAAATTGAAACCAATTAATTAATTTGGGACCAAATTGAGACAAAAAATTAATGAGGGACTAAATTGAAACAAAAAAGATTATAAGGGACCAAAATAGGGTTTTAACCTAATTTTTTTTATACAACCAACCAACTAAAATTTATTTAAAATATGACTTAATGACATAATTTATTAATTTTAATATTATATATATATTGATCAGAGAATTAAAAAGATATAATTAATAATTGTAGTTAAAATATATTTTAAAATAAATAAAATTAATACAATACAATATTTAAAAATACATATAACATTAGTAAATAGCTTAAATAGGAATAGCCCGAAATATAATTCGATTTAAATGCAATGCATAAGACTGTGAAAAATAAATCTATAAAGAAATTATTTTAATTATCAACAAGTTATTCAGAATTTATACATTACTCTTAAATTTAAAGTAATTGTGTTAAATATTATATTTTTGTTTCTGTTATTGGTCTCGAGACAAAATTGCATTCGGTGATGAAGTGTTGTATAAAGAAAAATAATGAAATTACTGAAAAGTATGGTGATTAGTGAGATGAAAAAAGGTGTAGGGAACCCAAAACCCTTTCATTATTTGGTTTTTTTGGCACTCTTGTTCAGAGTTTCTCTTTTCGGGAATTACGTTATACCAAATCACTCGTCACAGCATAAATTTTGTATCCTAGCATTCAATGCTCAATTACATGCCACACTCTCTCTCTCTCTCTCTCTCTCTTCAAACCATAACAATAGATCAGCAATGCCGCTACATAGTTTGAGATAAAACTCCAAATTCTTGCTTCTGGATAATCATGACCCAACAACAGAACAAGGCTTGTGCTTTTCCGGCTACCAACTCCAACTATTCGGGTCACTTTTTTCTCATCTCTTTTTCTCTTTCTTCGTTTTTCACTATCTGGGGTTTACGTTTTTTTTTTCTTGGCATGTAAAAGAAAAAACACTGTGAACTTGAACCGTTCAACTTTTTTGGCTTTGTTTTCTCTCTTATTTCCCTTTGTTAAATCGTGGGTGTTGCGTTGTTCACAATGTAGGTTATCAGAGGTTTTTTTTTTTTTTTTTTTTTTTTTGTCGTTCATTCACATTCTCGCCTTTGCATTATTGTTGTGGCATTGCTTTGGTGCTTTGTGTAGTTGGGTGTTTTTACCTACATGATTCCATCGCACGGACACAGAACAGGTGGAAAAATAGGAAATTTGTGGAGGAAAATGGTTTTTGTTTCATGCCACACTTGACTTGTTATATAAAAATTAAAAATTAATACTTTTTTCATTTTGTTTTTTAAAAAGTAAAATTGTTTCCCCTAGTAGCGGTTATGGGTTATGTGGTTTGGTTATTTACTACCCCAACATGAAGAAATTGAGGTTTAAGATATGTGGATAAAGCCCTGAAATCTGCTAGGTGGTTGTGCAAGCATTTCCATGGGCATTGTCCAAATTTTCTCATTTGGTTTTGAGATATTTGTTATTCATTATGTATGCATGTTCCATATTGTGCCTCTAGGAAATCCCTCTAATGCAGTTGATGTAGGGTTGTCCAGAGTAATTTCAATATTTTCTACGTGTTTTTTTTTTTTTTTGGGAAAATGTTAGAAAATAAGATGTGGTTATTGATCTGTGTTGTGTTGTACCTTTCTGCGTGAATTAGACTCTTGTGTCACCTCCTTCACTTCTACAGAGAAAATGTTATGCGATTTTATGCCTGCCACCTGTATTGGTGCCCTGCTCGTTACATATAAAATTAGGAATTAGGAAAGATAGATGAAGTGTGTTTAGCTGGATGTACTGAAATTCATAATAATATTGCAATGTGTACTGGAATTGAAGTGGACGAAATTTTGTTAAATAATAATGTGAATGAGAATGAGAATTTTATGTTTTTTTAATATTCAGGACGGCATAGTGAGGGCTTGAAATTTTAGCAGGTTATTGTCACATTATTTTGAATAATGCTTTGTTTGACAAACTATATGTTAACCAAAGTATACTAGTTTATTTCCTTTCTGGCCTGCACCCTCTGTATGTAGTAACACTCACAGACTTTATTGGCATTTATTTATAAATGTGTTAGATATTTTTGGCAGGGTGATAACTACATTGTTTAATTTGCAAGAGGACAGTCATGGATATTGTAAATTTGTGAAAATGTTTCCATATAGTTGTTTTGAACTTCATTTATTTGCGCATTAGAGAGATAATGAAGTTCAACCTGAGAATTCTGTTCATTTACAGGTTTTCTTCTTGATCCTGCAAAATATGGTTTGCTGAATTTGGCGGAAAAACAAAGACTAGTCCATGAGATTGCTCAACAGTCAAAAGATGCCTCGAGCATGCTTCAGTCATTTACTCGCAGGGAACTTCTAGAAATAATCTGTGCTGAATTAGGCAAAGAGAGGAAGTACACAGGATATACCAAGAGTCAAATGATAGAACATCTTCTGAAGATAATTTCTAAGAACTCCAACTTGCAAATCAACGGAAATACTCCTGCTCGTTCTCCTGCCAAAAGTTACATTGGATCTAAAAGGAAAAAGAAACCTGCATCACAGGATTTACCTCTTGCTCCTCTAGTGAACAGTACTAAAGAGGAAACAGCGAAAGCCTATGTGTGTCAGAATGTTGCATGCAAAGCTGCATTGAATCCAGAAGATTCTTTTTGCAAGAGATGTTCTTGTTGTATATGTCATGGTTATGATGATAACAAGGATCCTAGTTTGTGGTTGACCTGCAGTGCTGATCTTTCCAATGAGGAGTCATGTGGAATGTCCTGTCATTTGCAATGTGCTTTGAGCAATCAAATGACTGGCATTTTGAAGGGTAGTTGTGGTATTAAGTTGGATGGAACCTTCTGTTGTGTTTCTTGTGGAAAAATTAATGAACTAATGAAGTAAGTAGGTCATATACATTTTGTATACATGCATGCAAAAGTAAAATATGCATAGATCATTATGTTATTTGGAAAAATTATGCACAAAAAAGGTGTTATTTGCCAGTCATATTGTTGTCCGCTGCAGTTTAAGTTGCCTTGTCTAAATTACAGTTTTGACTATTTGAATGAATGTTTGGATTTTACAGGACATGGCGAAAGCAATTATTGGTTGCCAAAGAAGCAAGAAGAACGGATATACTCTCTTTGCGAATATCCCTAGCCCACCGAATTCTTGTAGGAACAGAAGTCTACAAGGAAGTGCAGAAGATTGTAGAAACTGCTCTCAAATTACTGGAGAATGAAGTGGGATCACTTGATCATGTATATGCTAGGATGACGCGTGGAATTGTGAGCAGGCTTTCATGTGGTGCTGAGGTTCAGAGATTGTGCTCTACTGCAATTGAATGTTTTGATTCAAAGTTTTCTGACCTTTTCTCTATTTGCGTGGAAAAGAAAGATGCACCAAGTAAGCTTTCTATTATTTTTTTAAAAGGTCAGCTGATTGAACTTTCACCAGAAATTATCTGGACATTCATGCTAAATACACTTCAGGACAGTAGTCTAAGTGCAAACAGCCCGGATTACTGTTATTCAATGCTATAGCATATATATATGTGGTTAATCTTGAGACTTTGGTTCAAGAATAGCGTTATACGTATCAGAGTACGTCACTCAGGAAAGGCGTAATAAAGCTTCTTCAAAAATGAGGAATAGTGGGGAACTAAATAATTTTACCTACTTTTTCCAACTTGTGCTAATAGCTATATGGGGATTTAAATGGTTTACATACTGCAAGTCTCATCCCATGCTAGGCATAATTATTGAGATGAATGCGAATATGAGATTGCATTTTTTTCTATAGTTTTATTTGAATTATGTTTGTTTATGTCTGTAAAAAACATATTATATTATATTTTCCTGTAATTTATTTTTGCAGCATGCTCGATTCGCTTTGAAGAGTGTCTTCCTACTTCAGTTGTTATCGTGCTAGAGTACAAAGACAAACTTTTAAAGAACTTTCTAGGCTGCAGACTTTGGCACCGAATATCAACAATGGACTACCCTGAACAACCCACCTTCATTGTCTTGAGGCCTGAAAAAAGATTCAAGTTAGAAAACCTCCATCCTTCAACTGAGTACTTTTGTAAGGCTTCTCTGTTCAGCAGCACAGGGATTTTGGGTGCTGCAGAAGCTAAGTGGGTGACACCTTGTGAACCTTCCAATCCTTCAAGAGTTATTATTAGTCGCGGCGGCAATCATTTAAGATGGTCCCCTCAGAGATCCTCAGGTACAGGAATGGACATGTGTGCACATGACCAAATAACTGCTGAAATTCATCCCACAGAATCTGCTAACTCTGGCATGAATTTATCTGGAGAACATCTTGGGAAACACATCATCATTTCAAACAGCAAAAGCAGGTTTGAAGAGTTCCTCTCCAAGCCTCTATCACTAGAGCCTTTTTCATATAAAATTTTTGCTGCAGTTTCACCTGCCACACCTTCTAAATCCTATGAAATGAGGCAAATTCCTGGTTTGAATTCTAGAAAGCGCTCGAAGGAAAATGACTACGAGTATTCTGTCAGAGTGGTCAAGTGGTTAGAGCATCAGGGGCACATAGATGAAAACTTCAGAGTAAGATTTCTGACTTGGTTCAGCCTTAAGGCTACTCAGCAGGAGAGAAGGGTGGTGAGTGCTTTTGTTGATGCATTAATTGATGATCCAGCAAGCTTAGCAGACCAGATTATACACACTTTCAGTGATGAGATATGTTGTGAGCAAAAGCCTTAGTGAGGATGTTATTATACACTAAATATTTGTTTTTGTCAAATGGCACTGGAAGCTTGGATAGAAAGTTTGTAACGCTTTGTGGGAGTTATAGGGACAGTCCATGGATATCAGCTGTTTCAAGTGTTCTTTCTCGGGGGAACTAGTTTATGGTCTTATACTAATTTAGTTTCAATTATGTATTCATTAGTGGACTGATTGTTGGATACAATATCACATCCTCACGGAAGCGCTCTACCTTAAATTTCTCCTCTTATTATAGTTATAGGAACCAACCTCGGATAGTGGTTCTTAATGACCAATTCTAGAAACACTACTGCGATAGCAGAAAATGGGATCACTTTTATTTTAAATATTATAATTATAATACAAACTACATAATTAAAACTACACATTAAACAAAACAAGTAACTTGAAATTAAAGTATTTCTTGATAAATAAGAAGTCATAATTTAACTTTCACAATCATCGTTAGTCTAGGAACAATAAGAATATCAAGTTAAAAAATGAGTCGCTGTTTAAATTAATATAAATATGACATTAAAAAAATATGAATCGTGAAATCTAATGTATGAGATGAAAAAACAGAGATCGAAGTAGAGATAATTTCTTTTGAATATTTTACTCGAAATGGGAGAAAAAAAAACTGGTTAGTTTTAAAGCCTATACTACTATAAATAACACTGCTGTTGCGTAAAAAAAAACTGGTCACTATTGAATACCCAGCCTGTACCACTCCGATATTCCGTAAATTCTATGATTCGATTCGTCACCTTATTTCTAGCTTGCCTAAATACATATATATATATATATATATATATATATATATATATATATATATATATATATATAACATCAGTATAATTCTTATTAAATATTATATTATTTAATAACTTTATATTAAATATAAATTTTATAAATTTAATCATTAGATTAAGAGTTTATATTCATTTTATAAATTTATATTAAATTTTATTAAAATTAAACAATTTAAAAATAATTAAAATATTTATATTTTAATATATTTTAAAATAAATATTTTATATTTATTTTATTTTATAAAAATAAAATATTAAATTATCTTAAATAAATATAAAATTATATATATATAATCTAAAAATAAAACTTTTTAATTTAATGATTAAATTTACAAAATTTATATTTAATATAAAATTATTAAGTAATGTAATACTTAATAAAAGTTACATTGGTATTATTATAAACCTCATTTTACACACACACACACACAAGGTTAACAACGGTCTAAAATGTGAAAGGCGCAAATGCGATGTTCATGCGATGTTCTAGCCATGGTGATATTAATTAATATAAGAAAAACACTTCCATAATACCCTAGCGTACCATTAAATGCTGACAGCGCTCAACAGGTGATTATAGTTTTGCAGATTCTACTTTTCTAGTACATTTACAGTGCATTTCAGATAGTACACAATTGGAGGTCTACTGATCAGACCATGCCAGTAACCCGGACACTACACTAAAAAAATTTCAAGATGTTAGGTGTATTAGTACAAACAGTAACGCCAAACAGCTGACTCCTCGGCATTCATCTATTAAATGACTACAAATTTATTCAGTTTTTCACTGGTTGGACCATCTTTTCCCATTGTAACATCATGATGGGCCCTTCATGAAACGTCATGCATTTTCTGCATCATTGGCAGCTTCCTTGAATGCAGCAGCCAAGTACTCAGCAAGGCTTGGTTCAGAACTGAACTTGTCAGAAGCAGGAGCAGCAGATGATCCCTCCTCCGTTTTTGTACTAGTTGATTTTGAAATCCAGGGTTTTGAATTCTTAGGTATATGTGTCGTATTTAAAGAACCACTATTTGCCTTCCATATTATAGGTTCTAAATGCTTCCATGGATCTTCAACCATGGAACTCTTGTAAAATTGAGCTGGACCACGAGATATGTTTTCATTGGACCTGTAATCATGAAAATTACCCCGTCCTGAAACAGGGCTTCCAGTGTTGCGCCAGAAACCCCTCCCTCGCCCTTGAACAGGGCTAGGACTGTTCCTGTATCCTGGAGAAGGATTAGGACTGTAACTGGGCCGATTAGTTATGCCTTGTGCAGGATTATTAGGACTGTAATTGGGAATATAAGCAGTGCCCTGTGCATAGTTATTAGGACTGAAACTAGGCCGATGATTTATGCCCTGTGCATAGTTATTAGGACTGAAACTAGGCCGATGAGTTATGCCCTGTGCAGGGTTATTAGGACTGAAATTGGGAATATGAGCAGTTCCCAGTGCATAGTTATTATGATTGAAACTAGGCCGATGAGCTATGCCCTGTGTAGAGTTATATGATGGACCACCTGATGGTTCAAATCTAGGACTTGCATTAGCACCACCACTTGACGGATGGAATGAAAAATTATAGTGAGGAGGTTCTTTAGGTCCACTCCAGACTGGGTTTCTATATGCAGCTGGCGATAGTTGATTAGGAGGCGGAGTCACCTGTGGATTTGTTGATTCTGTTATTTCCAATCAATGAATGTGAGTTGTCAGAGAGGAAAAGTTTAAGGTAAATCTAGATAGAGATCAGGGTACACGAGAAATTCCAGGTGACCAGAATACTAAAGAACATAACAAAACAATTACCTTGTAAAAGTAATGCTGCATATCTTTATTCAACTATTATTTATAATAAAAATACACCAGAGAACCTTCTCATACATTAAATTAAAGAGAAACATTAAGTTTTGGTATTTGAAAGATTGGGATTGTATCATTTAAGTCATCCAAAAATTATAATTAATATCTGAATTGGAATAAAGTCCTTTAGGCTAAATTGATATGATTTACATAATCTTTGGAAGACTAGACTTCCTTCTTGATTGAGTCAAATTTTAAAATGGTGTAGATTTTAGTCAATTGATGCAAATAATCTTCTGAGAACTAATTCAATGTAAACTCGATATTTGAAGGGGAAAAATATCAGTCTACTTATTAAGAAGGTGTAAGAGGGGAAGGGGTGTTGAGGGATTGTAAAGTCCTTTTTCCAGCATGCATGGATGTAGTATGAGTAATATTCGGCATAAATTAGGTTTATTATCTTAACGTTACATGAATCTATAAGATTATTATCGGAAAGTTACTTACAAATCTTAAAGAATGAATACCAATGTCAGGCGAACAGTAATGGATAGACGTGTACCTGGATGTGGTGATGAATATTGTGCCACAGGAGAACCACCAAATTTTGAAGGAGGGAAATTATCTGGTGCAGCCTGGATACTGGCATTGTACCTTTTGTTAGAAGAGAATGCACTCATTGGATCAGTATAATAGTCAAACCTTGGAGCAGCATATGATCTATCCTGTGATGGCATAGTTGAAGGAGCTTCAATCAGGGGATTTGAGAGAAAACCGGGCATTGGGGAACCTTCAACACCACCAGAAACTTCAGCTTGATCAGCTTGCATGCGCATTTCTTTCAGCCTTTTCTTCCTTTGCTCTGAATCCTCCATGTAACCTGAGAATCCAAAAGGCAATTACAGCCACAAGTCACCATATGTTATATGGATAACAGCCACCACAAATTAGTCACAAACACATCAACTTAAAATGTGCTCATAAACAGCATGAAAGCAGCAAAAAAAAAAAAAAAAGTAAACCGAATAACTCCTTAGGGCTAATGCCCTTTTAAATTTTTGTTTGACAAGAAACTTAGGGAAAACTGTTAATATTGTAGGCAAATAGTAATCTTATCATGTACTAGATTTTTATTCAATGCACCATTACTTACTTCAGAAAAGGACATGGTCAAAATTTGAACCTTTTCACTCCAATACTGAATATAAAATCACAATATAGCTAAACAAACACATACAATAATACCTGCAAAAACTACAAATACTTCTACACAGTGGGAACATATCTTGAACAGGAGAATAACAGGTAAGCCAGTTTACTGTAAACCTTAAGAGTATGAAATTATCAAAAAATTAAACTTTAATGAAGTTAACATACATTGAATCAAACCCCAAACCAAATTCTGATCAGCCTGTTCATGGTTCAGGTTCAGCATAAAAAATGACCCAAACCACACTGTTAGTAAGGTTTGGTGAAACTAAACTAAACTGGTTATATTCTTGAAGAACCAAATCAAACTGAATCCTTAGATTCCCTGGATTAAATACTATTAAAATCTTGATTAATAGAAATTATAAGGCATAACTGTACATTTAATTATGAGAAAATATATTAAATCAGAAGTATCAGAGATAAAATCTCAGAACCCAATGATTTCATGTTCACAGAAATTCCTATCCTTATATGAAGCAAGTGATTCCCTTCACAATTTTGTTTTCATGTCTTGATAGAGAACTTGTAATTAGGGTTTGCAACCTATAAAAATATGAATCTCTTATAGTTAAGACAAGCATATCAAAGATGACAAGCCGTGAGTAACAAAGCAACTAGAAAGAGAGCTCAAAGTATGAATCGGAACTTGTGCAAACTGAAACTTTTAAGGAGGTTCAATTAAGATTTTGCAAAATAAATATATACTAACTAGACAGTGGCAAAACATATGTATTCTCAATTATAATCAGCAACTTGTTGAATATTACTTATGCAAATAACCAGTGTTATCAATGCCTTATTTAGCATAACTGAAGGTCTAAAACCATGCCATGAACTAACTCTTCCCAAAAGTTTAACCATTTGAGTGTAGGCGTGTGAATGGTTATATTTACACATCAAGCACAGCACAAATGGGAAAATATTGTGTCTTCCAAACATTCATATATAGCATCATATGCAAATTGCACTACGAATAACCAAATTAACAATCAATCAAGATCAAAACCACAATCAAAGCTTCAATTCAAGTTTAGTATAACTAAGAAATCACCTTGTAGGAGCCTAAAGAACTTGGTCACCTAAAGAACTGGGTCACACCGTCTATGAGAAGGTAAAGAATCTTAGTATCAGGCAAAATCAAAGAGAGGAAGAGAGAACAAAAGAGTCCTGTATCCTCAAACTGGATTTTACAACATGTAAATCCATATATCCTATTATGAACATTTTACTCCGTGTATCAGAGGATTTATTGTTGTTAAGGGGAAAGTGATCCAACAGATCTAATGAACTGGTGGATACAGGATGATAGCCTGCAAGATAAAAAAAATAAAAATAAAAAAAGTAGGAAGAGAATTAGAGGTATACTTATAGTCAAACTCTCCTCTTACTGAATATCATATTTTTCAATTTTGTATAGTTCTATAACCTTTTAAGTTTGTCCCTTTCCACTCTCCAACTGCAAATAATCACATCTAACAATCAACTCTTTAAATCTGCAAATCAACATGACAAATTCATAGTGTCATTCTTCTTCAGCAAAATCAATTTATTCATGAACTATATTGATTCATACTCACCACTCAAAAATCATGTAATCTATAATAAAGAATTTGTTACTACTCTAGTGACTCTCCTCTAACAGCTGGAGGCATCAATTTATCAGTTTCCCATGTATCTCCCGCATCAACAACTTAGAATTAGCAGCAATGTGTTTGCTTTTATAAACAATATCTCTACATAATTCATGTCTTGGAGCTGGCCTCACTGATCTTAATTGAAAAAGGGGATTTGTTATAACATTACTACTATACAACTCTCTTGCAGGCTGGACATGCTTCCACCAGAAATCATATAGCGCTATTTTCATTACATCCCAATACTCTGCATCACGATGTATCCTGAATAGACTACTACCATTAGGAGTCCAAACATAAAAATCCATCCAATCCCTTCCAAGAATCTCCATCAAACCCTGAGCTTGAGGAATATAGTGAATTGGAATTCGAGACCAAGGGAAAGCTTTGCTTATGTTCCCATCAAAATATGGACACTTTATCTCTAGTACTCCCCGAGAGGGCAACTCATGCACCAGACTGTCAATTACACCGTCAGGTGAAGCAGCTAGCCATCTATCTTCTGTGTGTACATCATAGACCTGAAATTCAGGAAACAACACAGTATTTCCAGTTATCAGTTTGTATCTTTCAAGTGCCTCCTCCTCTTTGATATTGCTCCAACAAGTGGCAAGGTTTCCAGAGAAAGGTTCAATCGCACCAATCTTCTCTAACCAAAGCTGGACCCTTTGCCGACGCCAAAACCCAATAGCAGCAGCGAAAGTGCTAGCTGTCAATTTGTTTCTCCGAAGTGTTTGCCAGTTTTTAAACCAGTGTTGAAGGCAGCTTGCTTGTAAGACTGAATAAGTTTCAACAGACGTGTATTTTAACATGCCACCAGGTATCCCAATTTTCTAGAGGGGTTAAAGAAGCATGACTATTTGTATTAGATTCTCTAATGACCAGCACAGAAGCATTACTACTAAAGTTTCTCTAATTACTTAGACATGCAACAAGTGCATCCACATAACAGCTACTTTTGTGCCTGAAAAATTGCAGCCAAACAAGAAGAATGAAGAAACAGTTTCACCATTGTTAAAGAAGAGAGAAACTGACACTTGAACTGTAGATATAACCTAGGGAACAAACTGAATAGGTAAATGGCATTTAAAAGAGCAATAGTGTAGGTAAATCATGGCAATGGTGACTTTCCCATGAACATTCAACATGTATATGGTTTCATTCCATGTTAGCAAAGAACTAGTTGCGAAAAGCTCAATCTTTGAGATTCTTAAAATCAAAACACCTTTCTACATTACAGTCCAGAGGAATTCTAAAGTATGCAATGATTGTGGCATTTCATCAAACATAATGACACAAAGATTCACATACCCACAGAAACAGAACAGACCTATACCACGAAGTTAGAGATAGAACATGGAAGAGGTGTTGATGTGAGAAAGAAAGAGGCGCAAGATAGCTTTTACCATAAGTAATGAAGTTGACTGTAGATATCGTATCTTGGATCAATCATGGTGGCCATGGAGTCATGGACAGAGAAAAAGAGAAAGAGAACGGTAGAAACATCCATGTATTGCTTAACAGTCAGATAGATCAAGTACAAATCAATTATTTGTTCTGGTGTATAAATTTTTTTATGTTTTTTTTATTTAATTTTCTTTTAAGGTACGACTAAATTTACTTAGTTGCAAAACTACATGAACTTCATTCTCACCTGTATAAGCGCAACCATGCAATCCAACTTTGACATGATAAACTTATAGGCCCGTACAATGCTGATCCTCAATGATCAACTTGATACCAATCTAACATCGTAAAAATTGGGATTATCTGAACAATTAATTACTTCAATCATACAGTGTAGTTTATACTATATGGTAAATTTAGACCAATAAACAATGTGAATTGAATAGGTTTTCAAAAAAGGCCGTTAACTAAGGTTCAGGCCACTACCAATATCTCCTACAACCCAACTTAGTGACTGAAATCCCCAACTGATTTCAAATTAACTAAGGGTAAATCATTAAATTCCATTCCCTTAAATACAATCTTATCGAACTAAACTGCTCGATACTCTAACATGTTTGAAGTACCCGCAGAGGTAAACAACAACGAGAGATGGCTCAAAAAGTGTCAACATCACAAAATAAGCACCACAGAGATAGAAAATTGCTGAACAGAATAAATATCAAGTAACATCACAATTCAATGTTAAGCCTCCTAGCCCCTTTTTCCATCGTAAGCTAGAGTCACACACAATTCAGAAAAATACCACTGCATGGTTAAGATTTTAATGTAAACAAAATAAAATAAAAAAATACTCACAATGATTCAGTCTTCACTCCTCAAAACTTTGAAGAAATAAAAAAAGAAACGGGAATCAAGTTCTGAGGTAAAGAATGAAGTTAGGTTAAAAACAAAATAAAATGGAAAGCATAATTGTTTGTGAGAGAGAAACGTACAATTACAACGGATTGGGCTGGGCCAAATCAAAGGAGGTCCACGAAGGAATAAGAAGGTCGAGACGCAGAGAGAGAGGCTAGGTTAGGTTCATAAGCGAAGATGAGAGGATTTTCAGAATTCTTTCTGTTCCCCACATTTTACTTTTTAAGTTTATTTATCAAAATTGGATAAAAAAAAGATATTTTTTTTATAGAAATAAAAACATAACCTATAATATTTTTAAATTTTCTTACAAGCTTAATTTCTTTTTGAAATTCCTCAAATAATATTAAATATATTATTCGGGTTTATGAAAAAAGTCAAATTTAAAATTCATAAGACTCGGAGTTTTTTAATTTGAGAATTAGCCTTTTAAGTTGAGAATCATTTGTTTTAATAATATGTTGTTCTCCGACGTCTACATTGATTGGATTTTACTTATCATCCAACTAATTAGATTAATTTAAAACAAAACTTTGAAATATTGATGAAAAATTAAAAAATTATTTAACCTCTAGGTGGTTTCTGTGAGCCACAACATATATATCATCGACAACCTGGTCGATATTTGCATTAGTTAGTGTTTTTTTGTTTGATCATTTTGTTCACCAAAAAATAATATTTAAATTATTTAGTTAAATGAAAATATTAATATGTGTATTAATCCAACCTATTTAATCAAGAGATTAATAATTGTGATCATATAAACATTATTTTATCACGCCTTATAATTTATTAGTAGAATTAAGACACTCTATGTCTTTATGTATTTTTTTTTAAAATATTAAATATAAAAAAATTTAGAGAGTTGATGAGTTATACATGTATTACTGCTGCAATTACAACATAAGAAAAGTGTGCTTAATCTAAATTTTTGTGTTTATATTTTAATGGTGATCTTATTTAAAAAAGTGTACAAATAACAAATAAGGGTAAAATTAAAAATATTTGAAAAAATATAAATAAATTAGTTAAGGATAAATGTGTCTTAAGAAAAGTGAAAATCAAAAAACTAATATTTCTTTTATCTATTATTATAGTTAATTTATAATGTCAAACTTTTGTCACATGTCATCTTCTTGTGTATTGTTTTCTCTTTTTTATATCACCGGTAGATTATTCTAGTTTTTTAACAATGACTTAATTGTATCTTTTCCTATCTAAATCTCGAGACTTTGCTAATTTTGCCATTTAACATTTGAAATTGTGTATTTTTTTCATATAATTTTTTAACTTTTGCATATTTTTCACTCATTGATTGATTATTTATCTATATTAATTGATTGTTAACATAACATGTTAATTGTCAATGTGACATGTTGACTGTAAATGTAGATTAATAATAGTGATAGTTAGATGATAACATAAAATGATGTATTACATTGATAACATAACATGTTAACAACCAACATGACATATCAGTGATCAATATGACACATCAACATGTCACATTCACAGTTATCTACAATTAAATAATCAATTAATAGATGATAAAAGTTTGAAAGTTAAGTAACAAAATATACAATTTCAAAAGATTTTTATTAATTTGCAACTTACAAGTAAGATTATGGAGAGTGTTGTTGTGAGAAGTCCATCGATGAATATATATTTATCAATTGAAGTCCTTGATTTTTTTGTGTGCACATAGGAGAGAGAATAAGAGATACTAAAGAGAGTGAGAACATGTATATGAGTTAAGCATTTTTTGAATAAGAACTTGCCTTAAATTAATAACTAAATGAATTATCTCAAATTAAAGTTACACACATAAACTCACTCAAAGAAATAATGAGTTGTTTGTTTGATGAGCATTGCAGATGCTCTTATGATAGCAACTCCTAGTAACTTTTGATATAGTTCGTCAACTAGAGTTGCTCCAAGTCTCTTGATCTTTCCTTGAACTCCTCCTTTGTTAAGATAGATTGAAGAACACCTTGGGAATATGCTAAACCTCTAGAGTTGGAAGCACTCCAACCAAGGCCTCAAGGGATTGCTCATAAGGAAAGGTGAGCCTAGAAGAGGAATTTTTGGAATTCCTAAAGTTCTAAGCTCAAGGTGACTTCAGGTTGAGAGAGAAATTGCTCAAATGCATGATGCTTTGTATATACAACTCAAAGTGAATACAAATAAGGGAGGAGAGCTTAATTTATAAGCTAAGGGAAGAATGAATGTGAAGCCACAAAGTGACTAGGTGCATTGATGCCAAAATTTGTATTCAAATGAGATTTGAATTCAAATTTTGGCTTACCAATGACATCACCATATGCAACCACAAAATTCGGTTGTATTTAGGTTGGATTTGGATGTCATTTGGTGTAGATCAAGTGTAGGCCACCTTAGGCTAGCACATGTACACTAAATGCATAATAAATTAAACTTAAATGTGACCTAATTTTAACTAACTTGCCTATTTAATATTTTATCCTCAATCTAATCTAATGACCTAAATACAATAGTCTACATATCCTAAACATCAAGAAATAATAAAAATAAGTAAAACAAGCCCAATATTGAGTATCAAAAGACCTAAGACCCATTAAATCCAAAATAGGCCCAATAAAACAATGTAGCCCCAAAATCTTATTTTGTTAGATTTAAAATACAAGGTCAAAAT
The DNA here is from genome assembly GCF_000230855.2 of Cajanus cajan. Lineage (NCBI taxonomy): Eukaryota > Viridiplantae > Streptophyta > Magnoliopsida > Fabales > Fabaceae > Cajanus > Cajanus cajan. Next base: position 55,141,894 of record NC_138525.1, read on the forward strand.
ATGACACCTAATATATGATAAGAGACTATATAGAAACATATATATGGAAGTATTAGACTTAATTAGTGACCCATAATTCAAGACAAGCCTAGATTTACTAACCTAAAAATGGGCCCAATCTTATTAGAGTCTTCATGATTAGTCCATTCCCCTTAAGTCCTACAATGTGTCACCTCTTGTCCTTCTTGTCATGTTTCCATCATCTTAGCATTACAAGGTTGCTGTCCAATGTTGATTTATCTCTATGTTTTGTTTGATCAAGCTAAATTAGGTTGTGTACTAATGCTAATAAAAGATTTTTCATTGCAAAATATTCTCACATAGATTCATATTTTATTTGGAGGTCGTTGAGCACGATCTTCATCCATAACAATTCACCAACTCCTTGGTTATATATACAAGTATTTTGCCTTTGCACTTGATTTTGCTACTAGATTTGTTGTTTACTTCTCCTTGTTATTAAATTTCCTCCAAAAATCCGTGCAATATGTTGTGGTGAATCTCCAGTGAATGATATACCCTTAGCATCTTGTGAATGCTTCTCTACCAATTGAAGTTTATGCTGGACCATATTATGTTTTTGTCTTCCCTAAATTGGAGCCCAGATTTTCTTTACCGCTCATTATTTTACGTTGGTATTGATATTGGTTCATGTTCGTTGCATTGTCAGCAAAAGCAAGTGTACTACTCGAAGATCACAAAATCCATAAAAGGTTTAAAAAAAAAAAAAAACTCAAGGAGTCAACTTCTAGACTAATCTTCTCCTAAAGTTAGGAACAATTATAGGAGGATTCAGTTTCATGAAAAGTTACATTTCTGAAGACAAAGACACAATGACCTTTTATATGTTAACATATGTATCCCTTTTTCATCTGGGGCTCACCTTGCTAAAGATACATTTGACACCTCAAGAATCCAACTTCCCTTGAAAACTATGGATATGGACAAAGGAATACAAAGTAGTCACGAGTTGCAAAGAACCAACTCCATCCAAAACATGAGTGGACCACAACTTCTCCGCAGTAGGCTTTAGGGGAACAGAGATTAGGGAAACTGGGAAAGTAAAGCTCTAACAACTCCAGGGTCTCTCAACTTCCATGAATTTTAACATCTGGTCAAAGTCCATCATCTTCTCTAAATTTTATTTTTAACTAGTGAAAAAACTTATTTTGATTATTTTTTTGCTAAAAGCTTTTTTGAAAAAGTTTATCACCATAACCACGTCTCCTTAGGAGAAACAGACACTTAAACCAAATTGCGGTGTTTCAATTTCAAAGACAAGAATTTAAGCAAGTCATGAGTGAAATGTCGAGACCATTCCCCAATCATATTGAACCAAGAACTAAAATTTCCATCTGAAAGTAAAGCTACCAATGGCATGAGTGGATTATAATTTGTAAATAGCAGTTAATACAAAAGCGTCGTTTATAGATGAAACTGTAAGTCTGTAACAGTAGAACACCAAAAGCGGTCCAAATTTCGGGACGAATTTGTTTCTAAGATCTCAATTAAGGTTGGGCGAAGAATCCAACCTTTGGAGGGCTTGTTGCGCCGCAAGCAATTGGGGTTCCAATTGGAGAGCTTGCCGGTAAGCCCTAACGGCGTCGTCGTTCATCTTCTTCCGCACGTAGCACTCTCCCAGCGCGGAAAAGGCCTTGGCGTTGTTGGGGCTGAGTTCGACGGACTCCTCCAAATCGGCGAGGGCCGAGTCGACTCGGCCGCGTTGACTGGAGGCGAGTCTCAACTCGGCCCGCTTGAGGAGCGCGTCGGCGCGCTCGGAGTCGGAGAGGGAGGCGGCGGCGAGGGGGGAGAGGGCCTGGTCGATGGAGTCGAGGGCGGCGGAGCGGAGGCCCTGGAAGTCGAGGGCGAGGGCTTTGAGGAGGTAGGGGGCGGCGTCGGTGGGGTCGAGGGAGATGGCGCGCTGGGCCCGGGCTTGGGCTTCCTTGGCGAGGGCCCGGGACTTGGAGGAGCGGGCCCGGGCGAGGAGCTGGGCTCCTTCGACGAAGTGGCGCTTGGATTGGATGTCGGCGCGGTTGCGCGTGCGGAGCTTGGTCCATAGCTTTTTGGGGATGTCGTTCATGAAGAAGTAGGAGAAGACCATCAGGAGGACCATGGCTGCCTGCAAAACGATGTCGTATGCCCCTGGGTTTTTCTCAGCTTTATCCATTGCTTTTCAGATTCTGAATCTTGAATCTGGAATCGGTTTGTGCGAGGGATCCGGCAGATGGTGCTGAGAGTGAAGAGATGAAATTGAGATTGCAGTGTGTTGTTTGCTGGAAAGGAAGGAAGCATGTAAGAGAAATTGAAGCGGAGAAAAAATAAAGGAAAATTTTAATTAAATAAAAGGATAGGTCAATCACCTTTTAATTTCTCTACATTGCATTAAATAATCTCACTTTTATTTTTTTATTTTCACACTTTTCACCTTATTTTTGTTAAGTCATTTCTTCACTACCATACAAAGCACACTGCGGTACTACTACACCAGTTCTCTGGCTCTGGTTACAAACACTGTAGCTGCCGTGTTTGATTGGCGTTGCTGGTTTCGTTAGTTTTGTTTTAAGAGAGATACATATACATACACCTCCAGATCAGTTGAAAACTCATGATTTGGTCTTTGAAATGATTCCAGTAACAATTAATTAAATTCAACAATCGATTGTATTGGTGGGCACATTAAAAAATAAATTGAAACTACGGGTACGCATTCAAAATTTTCTTTAAGAATGTATTTACAAATTTATAAATTACAAATGAGATTTACGTTAACTTATGTGAATTTATTCATTACAGAATGTGTTCAAATTCTAATTTCTTATAACTTCTTATTCTATTTTTTATTTATTATATTTATTTATAAATTAAATTTTAATATCTTAAAATAAATTATCAACAATTAAAAATAATATTATATCACAATATAAATTATTTATTTTGAACTTAATATATATATATATAAGAATTTTTAATTAAGTAATAAAAATTAAAGTCTTAAGGCTTGCATGCAAGGTTAAATAATAAGCATCTTAAAATGTTATCAAAGACTCTTTAAAATAAAATAAAAAACAAACAAAATCTTCAAGTCTTCAACAAAATGTTAAAATATTATTCAAGGATAAAAATCGTCAATTACAAATTAAAAAGAAAATGTACAGAAGACGTTAAGAACAAGCTTTAAAATTAAAAATTATTTTTAATATATAAAAAATGCAAGCATGTATTAGCTTATTTATAAAAAAAATTAATTTATATAATAAAAAGTCATTTCAAGCGTTGCGTTGACACAGAGAGGAGATGGTAACGAAATTTCCATAATCACACACAATTGCCTTACTAGAATGAAGCGGCCAATTTGCACCACAATCAGGATTCAGAGTAAGAAGTAAGAACAGGGTTCTAGACGATGAGATACATATTGTCAAAATGATTATTACATATTTACAATCTTAAAACAATAGGAAACTCCAAATAGTTATAGCTTGGAGGCAGCAAGTCACAAAATATTTTATAGATCTCAAAGCTATTGATAAAAGAGCTTGAGGTCGTCATTTTAGCAGAGTCCAGGCAGCACCTCTTCTAAGTTACTAGAGAATTGATTGCTTTAAGTGCCCTTACGAGATGGGTTAGCAATAGCATGAAATGAATCAACCGATCGATATACATTTGCAACTACCATGCCATCAATAGGAGTATATGTATATGACCAACCAGGGTCAGGTTAATAAATTTCAGCAACAAAAAACCCAAATCAAGGGCAGCGTCTCGTTATTTCCCACCCATTCGTATCGCATCTGCTGGTGACTTCAGTAGCTTCTTTAGCGATTCAACTATGCTACCAAAAGATGGGCGATCAGCAGGGTTACTGCCAAAAAATTATCAAGAGTTAGAAAGAAATAAATGGCACAATATGTAGCGAATGATGCAGCAATTAACAAGGTAACAAAATATGAATTATGATCCTTTTTTCCCTTAAGAGTACAAGTTCCTTATATAGAAAGCGGAATTGGTTAGACACATCATCAGAAGGTCTTCCCTATTCACTCTCTAGTTTAGAAAATAAGCGAAAACTGTTAGAATTAAAATGAAATGAACCGCAACAAATAAAAACAAACTGGAAGTTTGCCAGCTTGTTTAATTTTTGGCTTCAATTTTACTAATCCAACACTCGACAATTCCAAAATGGAATCCCTTCACTCAACCACTTATATAGAAAATACACGAAGTGCAAATAAGCACAACAAAGCCCAACAATCATCATGTAAAGGTGTGGGTTGTTCAGAAATCCCAATTGACCAAGAAGATTATCTCACCCCACCCTGTAAAGCCACTTGAAATGCCAAGATATATACATAGGGAAGCCTAAATTATTGCCTTTTTGCCAGGGACCAACATATCATTAAAAGTTGGACCAAATGGACCAGTTCAATAGTAAGCGTACTTTGTATTACAAGAAAATGACATAAATAACACTTACTCGGCCCAACAAGATTCCATGAGGGAGGCCAATGCCGGGGAGATGTTTGGAGGAACAGCAAGCCTCCTATTCTGGAAAGCGACAGCTCCTACCACCTGAACGCACACATATAGATGAGCTTACAAAACTCACATATAAACTTTGCAGGTTTCATTTTGCCAAACAGTTGTTTGAAATATGCAGTTTGCATTTAAGCCTCTCTATGTTTTAGTTCCATTTAAGATTTAAATTTATAATTTCTTTTAGTGATCCTCCTCATTACCATATAAATTAAAAGATTAAAGGCAAATGATCAACTTCAGGCATCAGCAATTCAGAACCTAAATGCTCAATAAATTTACCTGGGCATGACTAAGTCCATGCCACGGTTGTTGCAGGGTCACAAGTTCCCACAGGATAACTCCAAAACTGTAAACATCAGACTTCTCATTTGAAGGTTCTCCACGAAGAAATTCTGGAGCCATCCACTCAGGCTGAAAATAAAATTAACAGAGTTACACACTTATTGAAGGTGTGGCACCGTGAAGTGAAAGTTCAACCTGCAAAATATTAATAGAATGACCACTTTTGTCAAAGGAAATTTGCCTCTAGATCTACACCAACATGCAGAACCTATTAACCCAGATAATTTACCGGACACAACCGCTCCCTTAAAACACACCTGAAAAGTACATCCTCCCCACCCAAAAAGACTGACTGATCTGTCATAAAACAAATGAGAGCCATACACCCAACCTCTCTGGTATCAATCATCTACCTAAATCAATATTATATCATTGGTCTTAGAACCGACTTGTAAGGAAATGTTAATAAGTAGTAACAGCACTGTTGTCTATTTGAATCAAGAAGTACTCATGTACAGCAACATTAGTTGCACTCTCTTTACTTCATACCTGAAATTGCTACTCAAATAGTTTTCAAACCTAACGTGCATAATTATTTTTGTTCTCATCAAGCCTATGCACATAATCTGAGAAGAAGAAACTTACTGTTCCAGCAACAGATTTTGATGATAAGAAAGTGTTCGCCTTAAATCGGGACAATCCAAAATCACACACCTGAGCAAGAAATGACAAAAATAAATCATTTACTTACACAATTTTTAAAAAGATCAATGAGAAACTCAAGTTCTCAATCAGTTCCATTATACGTACCTTTACAGTCCAATTTTTGTCCACTAACAGATTTGGGGTTTTGAGATCCCAGTGCACAATTGGAGGCTTCAAACAGTGGAGATAATTGATCCCTTTAGCCTACAATCAGACAAATAATATATCATATATAATTTACAAATAATTTACTGACGAGACAAAATAATAATCTGGTACAAACCACGTCTAAAGTCATCCGTAATCTTCTCCTTGGATCTAGAATCTCACCAGATGCTGGCTTATGTATTAAGCGGAATAAACTTCCTCTGTCATAAATGCAACAGGAAACAGCAGTAAGACACTCAAACCTTAATGAAAGGAAATTCAATAATATAGTTAACTCCAAAATAAAAGTTGGATGGCTTACCTAGGCAAATATTCTGTTACTATAGATAGATGAGGACGTTTAGTAACTGCACCCATGAAGAGCACCACATTTGGATGACGAACTCGTTTCATTATTGCAACCTGAGGCAATGAAAATAACTTGAATTTTAACTTGCTTCATATGCCCCTTTAGATAAGGGAACTGAGAAGTGAGTTATGTAAAATGAATTTCCAAATTATTATACTCAAACTAGGGACGCATAAAAGGATTTAATTTTAAGCTCTGCACCACATATCAACAGTACTGCACAGAATTCACTTACTTCTCCCAATAAACCATACCTTAAGTGTTAGTTATAATGTACATCCGACATTATTTTCTCATATCACTTCTGCCCACCAAATGGTGTGGACAAATCTGATCTCCACAGAAAAGGGGTTCAATTCAAGTTTATATGGGGTTCAGTGTGGGTCTAATTAAATTAATATGATGCCAAGTGTGCAGGCATGAAAAAGTTGATTTGTCTGTAATTACTAGCACAAATAGCATACCAACTAATGTAAAACAACCATTAATGAACTATGGGTCTGTGGACTACACAAAAGTTATCTGGATGCAGATACCAAATAATGTTAAAGGGCCTGAGTAGTTATTTAAGAGGTTAGATAAAACTTCCATGAAGACATCATAACAAAAATAAAGGCAAATAATTGATGCCAAAACATTAAGCGTAATGTGAATCTATGTTTTTTGCTATTAAATGTGAACATTACAATAAACAAGCTTTATCACATAAGAGAACACAGAAGGAAACACAAAAAATCACAATAAATTCCTCCTATTAAGACACAGAAATATGAGCATGTATGGAAATTCATTAGCATGTTGAGAAATAATGAGTATGTTGCTAGCATTCCTCGTGATCAATTAATATGTATGCATCCAATAGCATGCTGGGCAGACACCAATAAATAAAAAACAATGCAGATCCTGAAGAATTGGAATAAATAGGCAGTGTTGTACAATTGTTTAATCCATTTCGGAAGACAAACCTCTCTCAGAAACTCTTTCAACTGGTCATCATGGAAATCCTGAACTGTTAAAACTTTGACAGCGACATCCTGCAATTTTAAAACCATGGTAAAATGCACCAAAATGAGTGGAAATTAGAATAGAAAAGATATAAATAAGCTTTGCTAAAAATAATTATTCAAGGAGACAATACAAGATGTCCATGATTCAATATAATAAATTCTTGGCAGCTAAATGTCATTCATCCAACCAAACCACAATCAATCAGATCAGACTTATGAAACTAGGTACTATGATGACATTACAAAGTAACATTCATGAACTTGTATGTGTGCATAGAATGCAGCAAAGAAGTACATATTTAAAACTTACTGATCCATGCCATTCAGCACGATACACTGTCCCAAATGATCCTACACAAAAAGAGGAGTATTAAGATTTGATGTCACCATGTCAGTCATGTTCTTTTAAAAAAAAAAAGGAATAAGAAGCAGGGGAAGCAGATAATTTACCAGCACCAATACGCTCTTTGATTCGTAAATCATCCCATGATATCTCAAGCCAGTCCATTGCAAGTGATGGTTCAAGATTCAAGTATCTTGGAATATTCCCAGCACCCTGATTTTCAAGTTTATTTTTTCCTTCTTCCTGCTCTGATTTGCTAGATGAGCTCAGTATAGATTGCTTATAGTTACTTTTTACCCCAGAACTCCCCTTTACAATGATCTCTTTGTAGGAAGCTTCTAGTACTACAACTGAATCTTTACTGAGCCTGGGGTATTCCTGTAATGATGCTTTAGATGGGTGAAGATCTTCAGAGACACCTTCATTGATGGGAGGAAAATTTAATAAACCTAGAATTGCACATTCCTTGTCATTCCCTTTCAAGCCAAAAGGAATTAGAGGTGGTTCTGTACCTCCACAAGTTTGATCTATTGCAGCATAAATAGAGCCATTATTTTTTTTCAGCAAATCAGTTTCTTCAACTTGTTGATCTTCCTGTACACAGCCTGTAACAGTTAGAGCAACAATCAAGACAAACTTCAGAATAGGATTGGTTTCTGCAGATTAAGATTTGTTAAAACACTATGCATGCAGAAGAGTTTATGACCTCAGAGGGTGTCGATCATAAATTTTGAGAGCCAACCATACTCTACAATTACAAGCTAGGGGAGGAAAAATTCCAGAGCTTATTTTAATGCACAGGCTTATAAAACAAGTTAGGAGTTGGGCTAGGAGAGAAGTATGGAGCAAAGATCAGAAGTCCTAGAACTAGGCATACTGAAATTTTCGAGGGAATGAAAATGAAACATGTAGCTCAAACTTAATTGCTGATGTAAATAGCTCTGCTCAATTTACACAAAGCATGCAAGATGTTCGAGTGCATCTGTGTCATTGGAAAAAATAATGATCAAATTTTTATTTAGTATAATTCACACCAAAAGAACCCACCTGGTAATTAAAACAATTCAGGCCCCACTATTGTTAATAAAGTTCAAATGATATGCAACTGATTGACCAAGAATATATCAAGATTCAAGGCTACATAGATTCTGAACTTGAAATAGGAATAGTTCTATACAATATCAAATTTCCAGGTATATATAAAGCACAACTCACCTGAATATGTGTTACCAAGAGATTGAGAACATGCTGCAACATCCACATATGGTGATCGGTTTTCTTTCAAATGAGAAATCTGAAGTGGGGAAGGTATTGAAGACACGTAGGCTCCATTAATTGAGGAATCCGGCCCATGGACATTTCCTGGTTCCCCAACCAGGTCAACTACATATTCCCTGTTAAAATATAATATAAGCATATATCAAGGAACCCGTGGAAAATATGAAACAAACGCCAGGTTCTTGATAAGCTGATCTACAAGACTATAACAATTAACTGAATGTCCTACAATCTTAATAAATCATCAGTCGCATCGCAACATTCTGACATGATAAATTTAAACAGAAAGGTACAACGATAATTCATAAATTTGTGGAAACATATGAGGACCAGAAATTTTCATACGAAAAGGTACAAGCAAAACTAAGCACGTGGGCAGAGGACATATTTTGTTTAAACATCACTATCAAAACTCAAAAGAACAAAGCAAAAAAAGACCAGCGCTAACCTTGAGAGCTGTCTATCATCTTTAATCTTGACAAGGCAAGACGATCTATGATCTGAAACACAGTACCTGCAACCTCGAGCAATGCGACATGGCAAACCTATGTAATCCGCTAATCTCTGCATCCGCAAAACGAAAATGAAAGCGAATCACTTCAACATCGCATCATAAAAAATTGAGAAGAAACTAGTCTTTACTGCTTCGATTAAATGCGAAGAGATTTAGTTCCAAACACACACTGACACACCCTTCTCTTAACCCATCTATATGATACAATGACTAAGAAGTAAGAAACGTATTCTTCACCTTGAAGAGAATCGCGCGATGCCTACAGAGTCCACTAGACAAGCTACCCACGGGAAGCACAACACATTGGTGAAAGTTCCTCAACCTCTTGCTAACCAGCTTCCACCGCTTGTGTAGATCTCCTTGCTCCACCGGGAACGTACCCCTTCACACACACAATTCAACACCGAATAAACAAACAAACAAACAAACAATAACAGCCAGAAAATAACGTTAAAAAAAAAAAAAAAAATTTAACACGTACGTTTGCGCGCGTAACCGTAATAACAGTATATATCGTATTCTTATCTTACTTACCCCATGCATATGGCAACGAGTTTTCCGAGCTTCTCCACCAGCACCAACGCGTTCTCCGAAGCAGAATACAACTCTTGAGCTTTATCTTGAAGCTCCTTAAGCCGAGAGTCCTCATGTCTATCGAAAAGAACTACCTCTATGGAAGTCTCGCTAGGTTCAACCGCCTTAAGTGCCATCAGAGTCGGTAACCGCTTCCCTTCTTCCTCCACGTCGTTGCACATCACCCACAGATACGGATTCATCCCCAATATGTTGTAGAAACCGTCCGATATCTTGTCCGTGTACGACAAGCACCCACTCACCTGAAAATAAAGTAAAACAAAACGTTACAAATCGGTAAACTACAGATATAGCTAGTGTCGTTTCATTTCGTTTCGTTTTGCTTTGTTTTGTAATGCGTACCCATAGACGATAAGAAACGGATTCAGCGTCCCACGTTTCGGGGCCAGCGTCGAGTGTGATGACAGGTTCGGAGGCGAGGCTTGCCAAGCAAGAGAGCCTCTCCGCCAACGCGAGTTGCAGGTAGTAGCTCTCTTTGTACTTCTGCGCGGTGCTGCGTTTTTCTTTTTCTTCTTCTTCTTCTTGTTCATGCTTCTTCGTCGCGTCTTCAGTGAAGACCTGAAACGACGACGTTTCGTCCTTGGTGACGTCACTTGAAAATGTGGCGGTGCCGTCCAGCGTGAACAGGCTTCCGGCGTAGCTGCTCCCGCTGGACAACCGCGGCAGCGAAACCTGCCGGTCGAAGTTCCGGTCGAAGGCATCCTTCACCTCCGACGCCGCCTCCGCCGCCTGCGGCGGCGGCGGAAGCGGAAGCAGAAGCTCGCGGTCGTCATCCTCCTCCTCGTCCTCGTTGACATAGGATTTGAAATTGTGTTGACTCGGCCGGTTCCGATCCTTCTTCTTATCGATCAACCAATCGCAGAAAGCGGCGATTTGTTTCTGCTTGGTTCGGAACTTGTCAGCGCCGGTGAAGAGGTCGGAAACCGCGGATTCCTTGGCGGAGGAGAAAACGACGTCGTCCTTGGCGGGAGTTTGCGGCGTTGGCTTTTTCGGCGCGTCGCTTTCAAAGGCAAAGGTATCTGATGATTTGATGGAGTTGAAGTTGACGATTTTGTTCTTCTCGCGATCCAATCTCTGCTTAGAAGATTCATCCAACCCTCTCTCCGGGAACTGCCTCGGGAAAAAGTAAGTGGCCCTGTGAGGCATTATTTTTTATGGCTCACTCAAAAACCGTGATCTCAAGTTCACGAACCTACACACGATGGCGATGCAAGCTCTCACGTGCAAACCACCACTCTTGGTCGCCGTCGTGAAACGCGAAATACTAGCGCCTTATAAGAAACAAATCAGTGACTAACAACAGTAGTAACCGCCATGGAGTTTAGTAATTTCTTTTCTTCTATTACACTCTACTCGCGAGAGTCGCGGATTCGATGACCGACTCCGCTAAAATCCGTCACGTGCGTCCAAACTCGATGACGACTTCGCAAGAACGATTGATGGAACCGACGAAGCAGCGTGAGTTTGCGGAACGAGTATTTTAATATATAGTAATGAGCTAAAGCAGAAGCAAACCCAGCGGTTTTGGAATTGGGGTTTTGAGGCGGTGGAAAGTGTGTGTGTGTGTGAGAGAGAGAGAGAGAGAGAGAGTCTAAAATTTGGTGCAAGCTATGGTTGGTTGGTTGGGTGATTGAGACGACGTTGTATTTTATGCAGAAGAAAGGGTTGGCATGCTAGTTGGAGGGATCATGGCATACAATACAACGGATGGGGAATGGAATCCAAAAGTGTGAAGTCGATGCTAACGTACGCAATGAGAGTCAGTGCGCACCCTTCGTCATGTTGTGACACGTAAACTACTGGCCAATGGGTTCGCGACACATTAACAAGGGGCACGCAGTGCGCACCTGCGCGTAATGTATTGCAGTCAGGAGCCGCGGGTTTTTTTTTTTTTTGGAAAAAGAATATATATGTATATTTATATGACCTTGCTTCCCAAATAATTATCCTTACATTTTATATAATATTTAGGTTAGACTTGTATTCTACAGTACAGTATCAACTTGTGTAATTAAACTATTCTTTTTGTCACAACATTATTTTTATTTATAGTATGAAACAATTATTATTTTAAAAACATAAGTACCACTACTATACACGCTCACTAACGGAGCTATAAATAATTTGAGTGTTTCATAAACTAGATTAAATGTATATTTAAATGAAATAAGTTTTAATTTAAAACTAATTAAACTTGATTAGTTAAATAAGATAAAAAGGCAAACTCAATTTATGTAAATGTTTACATTATTACATAAGGAATTTAGGTTAGTTAATTTAAACCACTAAGGCACTAAATCAACATTAGAACAAATCATAAGTTTTAATCTCAATGCAATTATTGTAAATAAAAAATTATAAAATAATTGGTAATATAAATTTATGTATTTCATATTAACTTTAATTTTTAATAGTTGTATTTGAAGTAAATAATCTTCAACAAATTCCACCATTTCCACCCTCGAATTTTCAATGTTTATTCTCAACTCATGTCTATTGATATAATACTAATTAAAATGTGTGTTAAATATTAAAAATGTTTTAAATAAAAATTTAATCAAATTTTATTTATTTAAATAAATATATTATACTTAAATTTTAAAATTTTCACAAATTAAACTTAAATTTTAAGTGTTTAACTTAATTTCGTTACATTTTTCTTATAAACATTACTTTCCACACTACTATCTAAACAAAACAAGTATATATATATATATATATATATATATATATATATATATATTTCAACACACTATTTAATTGCAAGTTTTTTTTTTACCTATTTTCCTCATTTACACACTTTAATGAAGTTTTATTTGTTTTAAATTAATAATTATAAAAATATCTGTCACTTTTAAAATTTTATATAAGAATTATAATGATCACGTTTTTACTATTTTTAATCATGTTTTGTCTAAATATTTAAAAATGAAATTATCATTTTCATAAGCATTGATCAATAAAAATTTCCATAAAATAGTCTCAATTGATATTTTTTCTATATCAACTAAAATAAAGAAAATAAAAATCATATTTATATAACTTTTTATAGAATAAGTTGAAATGAAGACAATAGATAATTGATGTGAAAAACAATAAGATTATAGAAAGTATGTAAAAAATTATATTAATAATAAATTTTAAAAAAAAAATAGTCACGCAGCTCGAGACTATGGATAAAAATCATAAATTAACCTTGTCGCATGCAATGACGGTAATGCCTTTATGTTTGTTTAAAATAACGCAATTAGACTCTCTTTTTTTCATGTGTCGTTAACATTATGTATTTATTTATTTTTATTTTATATTAACGGCATGTGACGAGTCTGATAAGTGATAACTTTAGGGAGCTGCGAGTCTAAAGAACTGTGATATGTATGGTTGCTGCAATGTATCGTGTGCGTATGTGCTGTAAAGGCTTCTTCGGTTACTATTTTTGACTTTAAATTTTTATTGATTTTCATCTCTCTGCTCCTTTATTCACTTGGTATGCGTGAACCCATCCACTTCTTAATCTAATCTAAGCTTTTCTACTTATTTTTTCTTTAAACAAACTCGTGCTTAGATTTTCTTTCCCTTTTGGTACAGTTTGCATTAGTGTCGTATCTTTGGCTTAAGTTTGACTCTTTAAAAAAGGAAACCCTGACCCTGATACGATCGAAGTTGATGTTTTATTATATAGATAGGAAAATGTTGTACAACCACTATTATTTAATACCAACTCTGAGAATTTTGGTTTAGTAACTTATATTAAATGATAAGAAAAGAATAAATAAAAATGTTGAGTTTTTTTTTTTAACCATGATATAGGTATAATATAATTAAAGAACAGAAATCACATTAGAGTTACTCTAAGAAAGATACTTTTCATTCCATATCCAAATTCATAAAACTATTCTTCGTTAATACTTTTTAAAAGTAAATACAAGGTTTAATTATTTAATGAAAATCAATTTAAAGATAAAAGTTCATTTCCCTCACAATGGTCCCTTAGCTTCTCAAATATAATTAACTAATCAATTTGATTGTTAAATATTTCGTTTGCACCTTTGAGACATTAGACCACTCAACTTTGTAATAAGGTATGGAGTATTTACTGTCAAAAATAGTGACTAGTTTTTATCAGAAACCATAAGTGCATACTAAGTGGATATTTTTCTTTCAATATAATTTATGTCATATTGAATGATTTGGTTAAGAGATACAAGTCGCTGACACTTATGTCAACTAATGTTGGTAAAAAATGATGAGTGTTGTTGAAGTGATTGTAAATATCAAGGATTTGTGTATATGTCATTATTTATAGTACTTTTTAATGTTTATTCTTTTCCCCTTTTGTATAAATGTATTGTAAAGTTCCTTGATTATAATTCATCTCAATAATTTTTTTCATCAAAAAATGTTAATTGTTACGACATAAAACATATACAATTTGTTTATATAAATATAAAAATTAAACAATATTTCATAGTTATTTGTATGGATTAAAAGTATATATGTAAGTATTCATGAATATAAAATGACACATGTTCTTACCCTAAAATGGCTAAGATCTCAATGTCTGAGGTGTACATCTCCAACTTCTTCAGATCTCCTTCTTATGTTTTAGTCAATCTTTTAGTCTCTTATAGGTGGGTAAGGTCGGGCACTTACAAAAAAGACTTTGATGATCAAATTAATCTAGATTATCCAACATATATTTGTTTAATCTTATGTATTTACCTTTTTTTGTCCAACCTCCTAATTGAATTGAATTGCTTAAGTTAGTATAATCAAGGATAACCAGCAAGGTTAACCTCTAAAGTTTGCCTAAATTTATGAGTTTATACATAAACTACCAAGTTTATATTAGCTTGGGTAGTACATAAGCCCCTTGAGCTCAAAATCTCAGTGAGATGAATAAGCTGAAAATGCATTTAAATGAAATGAATTATGTTACAATTTATCTTTATTCATTTATTTACTGTAATGATAGGGTTTTACAAATTTCAACGAAACTAATAATTAAGAGGTGTATTTTTGTCTTACCCTTTCATTGTGAGCATGTTTGTACTCACTCCAGTCGTGATGACGGGGTATTTCTTCAATTTCATCAAATCATTTCATTTTAGTCTTTTCGTTTCTAGCAAATTGTTTCAAAACATGTTCTTAAAATACACTTTCTCATTAAGTGATGCATCTCCTCATTAAGTGATGCTTCAATTGGGGATTAAAAATTTCTCTTATAAATATCAAGAGCTTTTCCTCTACTAGACATACTTCCTCTAACTATATCTCAAAATCCAACCTGTTCTTCCATTTGAATGTATTCAACCACCCTTGCACAAAGTTCATCCACATTAACAAGTTGTCTATCGCATAAACTATTGACAAATGGTCGTAGTTTAAGTGTCATGAACATGGGATGAAGAACAACTTACAAATTTTATTAATGGATACACTAGCGAAGCATTCCATAAACTTTCATAAAGATTCATCATCTCCCTATCGCATGTTGGCTATAGCAACTGAGGTGATGTGATAGGGTTGATTGGTGACACATTGGGCCTTGATCGGTGGATAAGATCGGATATTTGCAAAAAAGACTCTGACGATCAAATTAGTTTAGGTTCACCTGGAGGAGTATTATTTGCAGATTCGGAATCCCTCACACCCTCGTTACTGACAACGGCTGGCAATTCGTCGCACAGGGATTCGAGGACTTCCTCTGCGACCTCGGTATCAAGCATCTCCCGACCTCGGTGGAACACCCCCAGATCAATGGCCAAACCGAAGCAGCCAACAAGGTCATCCTCCGGGAACTTAAGAAGCGGCTAGGGAACGCCAAAGGACAGTGGGCTGACGAGCTCCCAAGCATCCTCTGGCGTATCATTGCACCCCCCAGTCAACCACGCAAGAGACACCTTATAGGTTGACCTACGGAGCTGACGCAATGATCCCAGTGGAGGTCGGAGAGATGTCCCACCGACGCCAAGTTTTTAACAGTGAACAAAACGCTCAAGAGTTAGCAACTGACCTCGACTTGGTCGACGAGCTCAGAGACGAAGCTCAAATCCACGAAGAAGCCTGCAAACTCCGGGCTTCCCGAAGATACAACACGCGAGTGCGACCTCGCTCTTTCCGAGTTGGCGACTTGGTATGGCGATTGCTAGGCGAAGCACGGAAAGACACGTCAAAAGGGAAGTTTGCACCTACTTGGATTGGCCCATTCCGAGTGACAGAAGACTTGGAAAATGGAGCATACCGCCTAGAAGAGCTCAGCGGAAAACCTGTACCGCGAACTTGAAATGCTACGCATCTCAAGTTTTATTTCAGCTAATTTTGTACGAATGAGTTGTGCACTCTTTTCCTGCCTCAGTCTTTTATCCCAAAAAACAGAAAAATGGGTTTTGGCTGAGAGGGTTTTTAACGAGGCACACTTACACAATCAATAAAATGACTCATTCTGTTCAACTCATATTCTCTTAGTTCCGCATCATTTTATGTTGTATGCTAAATAGAGGTCGAGTTCGAACCAACTTATTTCGCTCTCACTCAAGGTCGAGTTCGAACCTTCACACGAGTTACTTAACGAAAATTCGAGGTCGAATTCGAACCTCAGCATGATCAACTCTAGGTCGAATTCGAACCTTCACAAAGAGTTACTTAACGAAAATACGAGGTCGAATTCGAACCTCAGCATAATCAACTCAAGGTCGAACTCGAACCTTCACGAAGAGTTACTTAACGAAAATCCGAGGTCAAATTTGAACCTCGGTATGATCAACTCAAGGTCGAATTCGAACCTTCACAAAGAGTTACTTAACGAAAATATGAGGTCGAATTCGAACCTCAACATGATCAACTCAAGGTCAAATTTGAACCTTCACGAAGAGTTACTTAACGAAAATACGAGGTCGAATTTGAACCTTGGCATGATCAACTCAAGGTCAAATTCGAACCTTCACGAAGAGTTACTTAACGAAAATCTGAGGTCGAATTCGAACCTCAATATGATCAACTCAAGGTCGAATTTGAACCTTCACGAAGAGTTACTTAACAAAAATCCGAGGTCGAATTCGAATCTCAGCACGATCAACTCGAGGTCGAATTCGAACCTTCACAAAGAGTTACTTAACGAAAATTCGAGGTCGAATTCGAACCTCGGCATGATTAACTCAAAGTCGAGAATGGATCTTGGAACAATCCACTCCATCCCGAAACTCAGTCTAAATATCATAAAGAATAAAAATACACAACAGACATTGAACGTGAGCCTCAAAACGCGCAAAAAAAAATCAAGCCTAACAGAAAATGCAAAGAAAAGCGCAACGGCAAATAGAAAGAAAATATATATACATATACAATAATGTTTTCGAAGTTCCACACTTGAATCCCAAAAGAAAAACAAAACAACAAAAATTAAACTAGGCTATTACAAAATTAGCCTACGCAGAGGCGTTCTCGTTGGAGTTGTCCTCGACATCGTCCTTCTTTACTAGCTTTTCGAAGCGAACAACCTTCTCCACGTGCATGGCAGAGAGGTCGAACCCCGGTGCAAGGAGCCTGGCCTGGCGAGCTGCCTTGAGGAAACCTCTCTTATGCTCAATTTGTCTTTATTCATTTATTTACTGTAATGATAGGGTTTTACAAATTTCAACGAAACTAATAATTAAGAGGTGTATTTTTGTCTTACCATTTCATTGTGAGCATGTTTGTACTCACTCCAGTCGTGATGACGGGGTATTTCTTCAATTTCATCAAATCATTTAATTTTAGTCTTTTCGTTTCTAGCAAATTGTTTTGAAACATGTTCTTAAAATACACTTTCTCATTAAGTGATGCATCTCCTCATTAAGTGATGCTTCAATTGGGGATTAAAAATTTCTCTTATAAATATCAAGAGCTTTTCCTCTACTGGACATACTTCCTCTAACTATATCTCAAAATCCAACCTGTTCTTCCATTTGAACGTATTCAACCACCCTTGCACAAAGTTCATCCACATTAACAAGTTGTCTATCGCATAAACTATTGACAAATGGTCGTAGTTTAAGTGTCATGAACACGGGATGAAGAACAACTTACAAATTTTATTAATGGATACACTAGCGAAGCATTCCATAAACTTTCATAAAGATTCATCATCTCCCTATTGCATGTTGGCTATAGCAACTGAGGTGATGTGATAGGATTGATTGGTGACACATTGGGCCTTGATCGGTGGATAAGATCGAATATTTGCAAAAAAGACTCTGACGATCAAATTAGTTTAGGTTCTTCGACATGTCTTTGTTTAATCTTATGTATTTACCTTTTTTTTTTCGTTATCCATTTCTACTAAGGTAGTTTTCCAACATCCTAATTGAGTTAATTTTCTCAAGTTAGTATAACTAGGGAGTAATTGGCAAGGTTAACCTCTTAAGTTTTACTAAACTGACAAGTTTATACGTAATTTATCGAGCTAATATAATCTATCGAGTTTATATTAGCTTGGTTAGTACAACACCATTAGTTAATTTTTTTTAGAATTGGTTTCTTCCATGTATATATATTTTTTAGATGTGTTTTCATACATATCTATTTTTATGTATACAAGTAAGGAGGAATTATAAGAATAAATCTTATGATAGATGTTAAGACTATTTTTGAGGTGGACTACTGATATGTTTGAGATGGATAATTGATTCTAAAGAGTGTTGATCTTGATTTATTTAATGAACCCAAATTTAAACTTTATTGAGACTAATTAGTTACTCTAATATGACTAACATATTATAAAAAGTGAATGAGTTTTTAAAAAGGATAATCCAATATAATGACAACCAGGTTAATAATAATTTGACTAAAGTTACGATAAAGTGAATAATATATAATATATAGGTATGTCATAATTAGTTTAATATTTTTTTTGACATAATTAATGTTCCTGATCCTTTATAATGATCTATTTTGACGTAGCAACAAGATAAATTTACCTTTGATTAAAATCAGTACTATTATTTTTAAGTATAGGTTGATTTCCTTATCATCGACACATTGGTAAAAAATTTACAAATTCAAATACGTTTAAGTGTGAGAGAGTCAATATATAGATTGGAGTTGAGTTTAACACTTATCAATATCATTTCAAAATAATCAACATGCAATTTTTAGAATTTTGAACATGAACAAATGCATTATGTTGAGATGAGAGCATTCATTTGCGAAGTATCGCAAAAAGCCTTTAATTTTGATTTATATTTCCAAGTCCGTGGCAATTATATCTGTTCCAAAAAAAAAATCATTTATGTATATTAATTACGAATGTTGTTATTACTATTATTTTGTTTTGGTGAATATTAATGAATATGTTATTACATATATACCGATCATGTCAACCTAAAATTAAATGCAAAACTAAAATGGATATAATCGACATCATACATGTCAAAAGTATTTTGATCAGCGCACGTCTTCCTTAAGAAAGAAATCTGATAACAATGCAGAGAAAGACATATGTTCAAATGCTTGGAATATGCTTAGCAACATACCATGACATACTTTTACGTGCAAAGTGAAAATTTGCCCATTATTTTGCAACAAGATTTCAACCAAATTGTTGATCCGTGATGAATCAATTGCCCAGTAATTTGCAACAAAATTTCAACTGAATTGTTGATCTGAACCATAATGAATCAATCATTTTCCCGTAGCCTCTATCTATTTGAGTTGAGTACTAGGAATGTAAATAACTTATGGTATTCAGAAATTAATTGAGTTTGATTTTTTAAATGCGTATTGGATTCATTTATTTAGTTATATAAGTGTAGAAGAAATAAAATTTAAATTTTACACTTATTTGATATCTTAGTTTATTTATTTGACTCAATTTAGTATGTTAATTTTCAAAATTTATATAAATATCATCATTTGTCCAAATAAATTAACATAATATAACATTGTATATTTTTTTATTAATTATTATATTTTGTCAATAATTATGTGTGGTGTTTTGTAGTTGATGATGAGAGACTCTGAGAGTTCACTAATGGAAAAAAAAGCTTTTAAAATTGGTTATTTTTAATTTTTAAAATCGGTTCTCTAACCGAACCGATTTTAAAAGAGACGATTTTAAAAGTTAAATTTTTAAAATCGGTTATTTAACCGATTTTAAAAGTTGACTTTTAAGATCGATTATTTTATAACCGATTTTAAAAGTCCTGGCTCCGCAAAAAAATAAAACTGGAACGAGCCGTTCCAAAACTGGAACAGGCCGTTCCAGGTTGTTAAAAAGTCATAAAACTGTCATTTGGAATGGGTCATTCTAGCATAGTTATTCATGAGTTAAAACCTATCTAGAACGGGCCGTTCTCCTTGTAGAACGGGCTGTTCTCCTTGCCGAACCTTAAATTTGAAATTTACCTGAATAAACCAACAACGAAACTAGAGACACGAGAAGAGCATGAGAATGTTACCTTGATATAGTAGTCTTGCAAAGAAAATAAGAAGTTAGAGACTTTAGGTGAGAGCACACTAGTACAAAAGAGGTGTACTACGTCGGGTATTTTAAGCTTTTTATGTCAGAAAACATACCGACGTAAAAGCGGGAGACGTAAATTTTACGTCGAACTTGCAAAACCGACGTAAATTTACGTCAGACATTACAAAATCCAACGTAAAAATAGTAAAAAAAAAACATAAAAAAAAACATAAGAATGCAAGCAGAACGACCCATTCTGCTTGGAGAACAAGCCGTTCTGCTTGCAGAGAACAAGTCATTCTGCTTCGTAGAACTACCCAAAAGAAAACTCCCACTACCTATACAAATAAAACAACCAAAAAATCGAATAAAACAGATAGTCAAAGTAGAAATGCGAAATAGAAAAGTGCTAATGAAACCTTGATTCATACCCGAGGAGCAGCAACAATGTGCGAATGAGTAACAAAGAGTTCATCCCTCTGCAAAAGACAAAAAAACGATTCAGTAACAAAGGAGAAGGAGAGAGTTTACAGAGAAAAAAACGAAAAGTGATGAAGAGTGAATGCGCGCGGTGTGCCTCGCGCTCTCTTATTCAAATTTGCGTCCTTTTTTACGTCGGACCTGGTAGGGTCCGACGTAAAATGTCAAATCTACGTCGGACACAACATACCTCCGACGTAGATTTGACTTTTTACGTCAGACCCTACCAGGTCCGACGTAAAAAAGTTCGCAAAAATTACAAAAATGCCACCATGTTTTTTTTACGTCAGATTTTCGTATTTTCAACGTAAAAGGGGTGACGTAATATGTTGATTTTCCACTAGTGGCACGAGAGAGTAAAAAAAGGAATGGAGGGAAATATCAAAAAGAATGAGAATGGAGGGAAAGATAAAAGATTTCTGACGATTTTTTTAAAATCGGTTATTTAAGAACCGATTTTGTATATTATATACAAAACCGGTTCTTAAATAACCGATTTTAAAAATAACACTTTTAAAATTGGTTCTTAAATAACCGATCTTAAAAGTACCTTTAAGATCTGATAAAATGTAACGGATCTTAAAAGTTTTTATATTATTTACAAAATTGTCACCGCGTCACTTTTAAGATCGGTTACCTTTTAACCGATCTTAAAACTCTGATTTTAAATCTAATTTTTACACTAGTGATTAAAGAACTCCTAAGGAATCTTTTATTAATTAATTGACATAATAGCAAGTCAATTAAACATTTAGTTACCTTCTAAGCAAAATAATTGCAAATATGTGAGAAATGTTACATAAAATTTCCTATGACAATCCTTCTTCTCCCATAGTAGTCTAGGTTTTGCACCACCTTGACCACTACCATTATGCAAACCACTTCTCACGTCCCTTAGTTGCCACTTCCATAACCATTTTTGCCTCTTCTCCATATTTTAGGAAGAATGTTGGGAGATTGACTCACTTGTCTCATTTTTAATGTTATTTGGTTTCAACTAGCTCCTAAGAAAACCAATAATGACTCAAATAATAGAGAATTCTTTTTCCTAAACCCAACATTTCACTCTTCAAACAACAGAGGTAATTTTGGTCACAAGTGAATTTCGTGAAGAAAGATCATCCTCTAAAGTTGTATATGTGTACCCTTTTTTATTTTGAGACTTAAAAAATGTTTCTTTTTTCTATTGAAATGGAATGCACTTATTATATTGATTAAATTAATAACTTACGATTCAAGATAGTAAATGTTATTTTTATTATAAATTTATCATTATGTCATTTTTTATGATAAAGAATTAGAATCACCGTAAATATTTGTCATAAAATTATTATTCTACACTAATATTAAAACACAATTTATACTTAAAAATTTAGCATGACCATCTTACAACATATTATAAATGATATACATTTATAATTTTTTTTATCCATGAATTTAATATTAAGGAGATCCACGTATATCATTTTTAACTCTTTAGCATAAAATGTGAATTGTAAAAAAGATTTACACGTCATAAATTGCAAAAAAAATTACACAATCATAAAAAAAATTCACACTTTAATTAATTAACTCACCCTGTAGAAAACATTTTATGTGGTTTTTTTCTATCATCGTCATTAAGTTTTTTATTTATAAAATTTAAAAACTGATAAAGAATAATTAAATCTTTAAAAATAAAGTGGCTAGCATATGTAATATCTGATTCAGAAATTTATTCAAAAAAAATATCCACGTGTTGAGGAGAAGGGTATCTTCACGGGAAAGGATGCCCAATTAATGTGCTTGATTCAATGTACTGAGCAACAAACCATGTATTCTTCATCCTGGCATTAAACTATAAGGATAAAATGTGGTCATCCAATCCGCAACAGACACCAATCAGCACAAATCTAATAACCCTAATAAACAATTAGTGTAGTATACTTTAATTAATTACCATAAACAGTAAGTTTGTTTCGCCAATCCTCAACCATGCATTGACTTCATTGGCCACAGGATGTACATATTTGATATGCAATATTTATGTTGTTCTAACCACTGCACTACTTGTCTGTTTTTGTTTGGCCATAGACTTTATAAATGGCCAATGTGGAGAGTTCCCAAGTTCATAGAAAATTTCCCACTATCACATGATGGGGTTGTCTTTTAGAGACAGGAAGAACATGCACAGAGGCCAGATTATTTTCTATAAAAAGAATGCCGTGTATATTATATAATATGATCTAATCTATGCTTATTATTGTTTAAAGTAACGAAGGAGTAAAACTATCTTCATCACCGTCCCTTTCTTCCAACAAAAGCTAATGGTACACAAGTATATTTCTATATAAAATTGTTCTAATGGCACCCACTTTCTTGGAAATGTAAACCAATAATGATACTTCTTTCTTTTTATAGGAATCACTTAATCAAAATGGATCATTTTAGTGGTACTTGATTAGATTTAACTGCATAATCATTAAGATAATGTATAATAGAAGTGTATAGAGAATAACTAATTGTACAAATGATTGATTCGCTAAATTCTTTTATACATATTCAAAATATATTCGATTCGTCTTGAATGCGAACGTGGGTAAATAAATAAATGTATTTATAATATGTGGAGGGAGACATATAGAGATAGTGAGATAAAGAGAGACTTCTGAACAGAGTTATATGCTATATATGGTCATGTCATATTATTTTGAGATATTTTGTTTAAATAGTTATATATACTTTTCATTAATAATATATGGGGTTTTAGATAGATTTTGAATAAGATGCATGAAGATGATGTTTGAAATATATATATATATATATATATATATATATATATATATATATATAGAGAGAGAGAGAGAGAGAGAGAGAGAGAGAGAGAGAGAGAGAGAGAGAGATAATATGCTTGTTTTAAAAAATTTCAAAATAAGAAATGATAAATAATAATAATAATTTTAAAATAGTATTTTTTAATAATAGTCTTTTATATTATAAATAAAATAATTAAATATCAAAATTCAAATTTAATTATAAATATTTTTTTTATAAAATTATTATTATTGTCAGATTTATAACTATATATTATCAACATCGTTATTGTAGTTACCAAAAGATAAATTATATTTTAAATTTTCTATAAACAATGATAATAAAAAAAACAAAGAAATAATTTATATTTTTCCATTTAATTATTTGAAAATATGCGGGGCTGTGTAGAATTTCTCATCGAGAGGTAGGTTTTATATTACAATGAGACATATTAATATATTTTCACTGCAAGAAAAAATCACGAATTAGTGAGAAAATAATTTCTTTGTAAATCTCTCACTAATTAGAAAAAAAATTGCTTTTTAGCTGAGGATATGAGAAGGAACTGTTGTCTTACATAAATATCTAGAAGAATTGGTTAATTATTTAATGAGAGAATATTTTCTTCACGAATCCTTGCTAGATTTTGTACAAAATTTATATTGAATTTTAAGTTAGTGAGGAAATATTTCCATTGCAATTCCATAGCTATTCTGTGCGGAAAAATAATATCTCTCGTAAATCGATCACAATTTAGGTTCAATAAGTATAGGAGATTGAATTTTAGTTTAATATAAAAAATAATTCACTGACAAATTTTTCATGGGTCACACTACGTTATACTTAGCTAGCTTATATATGTACATATATTTGATATCATGACTAAAATGTCTCACAATGGAAGAGGTTGAATATGTATTAAATTTATGTGCACTCTATTTAACTAAATGACAATTTCTACCCTTGATAATAAGTTAAGGAAAGTATATATGAAATGATGATTTCATTTGAAATATGAATCCACGTGATTAGGCGAGTCTCACTCAACTATCCAAACAAAAAGGCTCAAGTCACATAAAGTGTTTTGGAAGTACTTGATCTTGGGATCAAATATGATCGCATCAAGTCCTATAACTGGGTTTCGCCATTTGTTTATGAAACCTAAAAGGCAAAGGGAAGCACCAACCAAGACAAGTCACGCAAATAAGCGAAAGCCACGTTAGACATAATTAAAGTATAACATCCATGCAACAATTCTACACCACTATTTTTTTTTTTTTTTAGTTTAATGGTGAAATTCGATGGCTTCAAATATTCAACTTTACTGTCCACGTCATTGCTATTCTGTAATGAGAATTAAAGAAATTTTTATCTAATCTATATTATACAATAAAGTTTATAAAGATTTGTAAATAAATAAATAAATAATTTAAACATATTTTTTGTCCTTATAAAATGAATAAATTTTAATTTTATTATTTTTAATTTTTTTTTCATTCTTTTAAAAACTATAAACATTATTTTTAATTTTTATAAAATATTTTTATTTAATTTTTATATCTCTAAAATATAAAATTGTTATTTTTATCTTTAACGATGATTTTATGGTTGATAAATAATATTTATTTTAAAGTCTTATAAAAAAAAAATCAGTGACATCACATACTAATATGATATTATTAAAAATTATGAGTAATACTTAAAATAACTATTTGACCTTTTAATAAATAAATAAAAATGATTAGATGATAATATAGACTAAAAATAATGATTCTAAATTTTAGAAGAATAAAAATTAAAAAAATTATGAAAATTACATAAAAATTTGTTATTTTACAAAATTAAAAAATATTTTAAGTCATAAAAAATTGAATTAAAGAAATAAATATAAAAATAAATTCAAATGTCATGCATTCATTTTGTGAAAAACTTTACTACAATAATTAATTAAAAATCTTAATTTATATAAATTTTAAGATAATTATTATTAATGTCAATAAGTTTATCATTTTATAATGAATTATAATTAAAAGACTCTATAAAAAGAGCTTACATTACCGGTATATCACCATTAAATTCTTACAAAATTAATAAGAAAACCTTTAATATAATATTAATAAAAGATTTTACATTCAAAATTACTTTCAAGTAATTATGTCAAAAATATCAATTCTTAATCATGTGAGAATTCATCATTAGATTACTAGGGTAAGATCTCTCCTACACTATCTATAACTAGTGGATCAATTGTTTATGGCAAAAGAGTCAGCCAACAAATAGTTGTTAGACAGCCGTCCTATTAATTAAGGGAAAGTCATAAAATTGAAGTTAATATGCTCAGTGCTGATAACGGGGTCCCACTCCTAAGATTTTTCTTACAACCGTAGAACTAGAGAGCATTGTCACTTTGTCACATAAGAGATAAAACTTAGATTTAATCATTTATATAGTGTAAATTTTTTTATATTAATAATCAATTATATATTATATCATTGTTAAAAATAAATGTATTTATAATAATATGACATAATTAAAAGATATAATTAATTATTTATAAAAAAATTTATATTGATAATTATAAGTAATTAACTCTAAAACTTATATATAGTATTATAATTACGTGTTTAACAATGATATATCGATCATATGAAATAATTTTATAATTATTTTTTATAATAATTATTTTAATATGATACAAATTATATATATATATATATATATATATATATTTATTATTGATTATGTAAATTTTTTTCAGTGATTCTGTATTACCATTAAACTTTACTTAAAATATGCTAATATTTTTTTTAAAAAAAATTACATTTTTATCTAATTATAAATTGTTATGCATAAAATAATAATTATTTTATAATAATTATTTTCAAATTTATATTTAAAATATATTCTAACGAATTGATAGCATAATATTTTTTATGCCCACGATAGATAATTATGTTTTTAATATATATTATAAGACACATTAGGGAGAACTTTAACTCAAAAGAAAATATCTCCTAAAATTTTAAAAAATTGCTTGCACATTTCTTACTTATATTTATTTATATATATCAACCATGTTTTTTATTTTAAAAATCGCTTGAGTCGGCCTAATAATAAAGGAGTTGAGATAATAACAATTTATTAAAAAAAACATGTTAGTTTATCTAATGAGACATTAATGAAGTCTTTTATCATTAATTTATAAAAGAAAGATAAATTTATTAAAAGACCTGGGAAAAAAACACCTATGCCAAAAAAAGTATTTGTTTTTTTTTATTTTAATGATTTTAAAAAAAGTTTTAAAATCATCTGTTTAGGACATACTTAAATTAACAAAATATTTTATAGTTTTATCATTTATTTTCAAATAATTATAAAAACATCATCATGTTTTAATAGTTTTTGTTTTTAAAGACTTGTACAATAAATATTTGTTGATTAACATCTTTTAAACACATATTAAAAATAAAAAATTAAATAGCAAAGAAAAAATTATACTCGTCTCATGAGTCATGAATAGTCTCGAGGATATTCAAGGCTTGCAACCATGGCCACAATATGGACCCATGCAGAAGAAAAAGTGCACAACTAGTCTAGGGCCCAGTTATGAAGTTCAATTGCTGTCAAACCTCATTTTGTTGACTCACTCTTGTGTTTTATCCAATTAATTTACTATTTTAAAAGTAATTTTAATTATTTTTTTCTACATTTTTTTAGCCATTGTCATAATATTAATTATTCTGCACCAGCTTAAGAAGGAAAAAATATTCGATGAGAGATATGAAATCTTCGAAGGATCTTGCAAGTCAAACTTTGATATGGTTACTTAATTACAAGGTTTTTACTTTATATCAAACAAACTCTTTCTAATATTTGAGTCAATATATTTAGTGTTAGGAAATATGATTTCAGAGGAGGAATTAAAAAACATTATATATATATATATATATGACAATTAAAATAAAAGTGTAATCAATTTAAAACAATATTTTTAGTTGGTATTAATTTTTTAAAAAACTTATCAAATTTTATATTTTTTTTAATTTGTTAATTTGGATTTTTATTTTTATTTT
The DNA here is from genome assembly GCF_000230855.2 of Cajanus cajan. Lineage (NCBI taxonomy): Eukaryota > Viridiplantae > Streptophyta > Magnoliopsida > Fabales > Fabaceae > Cajanus > Cajanus cajan. The sequence continues at coordinate 55,169,457 of NC_138525.1, forward strand.
TTTTACTTTTATCAATATTTTAATTTAGCTGTTCGAAAGTTAAAGGTATAGTAAGTTTTCCTCCTCAACAAATTTCTAAATGTTGATTTTCTTCCTGAAAATTTAATATATTGTTAGTTCTTATATTTATGATTAGTTATGTGGTTTTAGTCTTTTATTAGAAACTAAATTATATATTTTAAAATAAATGTAAAAAATAAAAATGTATTTAAAAATATTATTTTGTTTTTTTTTCAATGACTAAAACATGTGTTTTTGATAAATACAAAAACTAAGAATATATTAAATTGCTATAGAAGTTAAAATTATCATTCGAAAATATTTAAAAACATTTTTTTACTGAAAAAATATATTTTACAAAAAAAGATAATGATGTGAGACGTTACACTTGTTGACAAATTAATACAATAGTTACGACAGTCAAGGCATGGTAATGATTTTGTTTTAAAAATAAAAAAATAAAAGAATGGGTTATGGGAAGCACGTGGGCATGTTGTATCTGCATTATTTATTTAAACTATAAACTATATCGGTTATGGGAAATTAACCATTTTTTTTCTTTCTTTTTCTTCGAAGGCTTGAAATAACCACACTAGATTTTGTGTGAGTTGTTAGGAGTTGAAGTAGAATGCACATAATTTTATGTTTAAATTTTTTTTCATTATTATAATTTTAATGGATAAAAGAAAATTATTATGTAATTTTTTTAAATACTTACATATTTAATGAGTCAAAATTGTTGAATTGATTACTTATATTTTATCTCGATATTAAATTAATAAAAAATATATATTTGAGATTTGAATAATATAATATCATTCAAATGCAAACAAGTTGATGATTCAAATGAAATTGATATCAATTTTTTAAGTGAAATTTTGAATTTGAATCATGTAAATGAAAAAAAATATAATTAGAAAAATATATCTTACTAAAAATGAAACTCCCTTAAAAAATTAGTTATCAGTAAAATGAGAAAATATTTAACGTCAATAATAATATGATTATAAAAAGATTTCTATCCAAATATTTTAATATGCTAACTAGGTTAAGAACAAAACTGAACTATAATTCTTTATTTGTGATTTATGTTATTCTCCGATTAAAATTAAAATTACTTCAATAATATGTACTCACATTTAATATAAATTTTATTAATATATATTTACACACATTATTAAAATAAAACTCTAATTTTAATTAAAAATAATATCAACCACTGGCAAACAACTGGTTTTGGTACTTTCTCTATACACATTAGTCAGTATCATATTGAAATTATAATTTGGCCCATCTAGAGTTACACTATTTAAGCCTATGCAAATTGACACTGTTTTTGCATCATATTATTTGGAATTTACTGTTATTGCTATTGGTGTCAGCAATGAGGCTCTGTTCAATTGTCTCATAAGTGGCCTCAACCTCAAGCCACAAACAAAAATCATGTACTTATATCATCCACTTTGATAAGTGAGTCAAAAAAGGGGCCCAATGGATTTGTTTAGTATTAGAAAATGAAAAATATAAGTTTTATATTCCCAATATTTAGTGTAGTGGACTAGATCAGATCCAAATTTTTTTAGACAGTAGCAGCCTCAATATTTTTTCCAACCTCGAATTGCCAAATTTCTATTATTAAGTTGCACACTAGAGGGCAATGGGCGTTACTACCTAACATAATTAAATATTTTTGTGAAAAATAAAATAATAAATAATTTTTTCTATTTTTTTATAGCGTCACCATAATTTTAGATGAGTCCTGATGATAACACTCATTCGTTGTGAGACCCCTTTTTCCTTTCTTTTCTTCCCCAAATCCTATCCTCTCTCATTTTTGGTTGATTCACTATCTTCCTCCCTCTCAAATCCTCTCTTTCACTCTTTTCTTGAATTCAAGGTTGTGGTGCTGAGTAGTTGGTGTGCTAGCTGGTGTTGGATTCCTCTTCTCCTTTCTCGTTCATTCAAGCTCACTTCGTTCTCTCTTCTTCTCCGTTTCTCCGTCCCGAAGCTCGGAATCTTCACCGAGGTAAGGGAAGCTGGTTTTCTTGTTGCGTTTTGGTTGAAAATGGGTCTAAGAACTCATTTGGTTGTTTATGATTGTTGATTCCTTACTGATCAGGTGGAAATTTGAGTTTTTGGGGTCCTTGGGTTTTTGAGAAAAATTTGGGGTTTTCCTTGTTTTGTTGTTGCATGTGTAAAAAGGTGGTGTTTTTGAACTATTGGATGAAAATGTGGTACTTTGAACCGTCTGCATGCTGGATTTCTAGTTGTTTTGCAGGGTTGGGTGAGATTTTCGAACTTGCTGGTGTTGCTGTTGAGCTTCGCACTGAGCGCAGTTCTTCGCGCCGGGCGCGTGGCTACTAGGGGACTCCATTTAGGCAAGCTCGCCGGGCGCAATGATGGGTGCGCCAGGCGCGCTTGGGAATGTGGGTCTCTGGCTAGTTCGCGCTGGGCGCGATATCAGTTGTACCCTGATTTGGGCTTTCTATTTCAGCGCTGAGCACGACCCTTGTCGCGCTGGGCGTGAGACTCCTTGGGAGTCTCTGCCACGAGGGCGCGGGGCGCAATTCGAATTGCGCTGGGCGCGAGACCAAGGGAGGTCTCTGCCTTCCCCACGCTAGGCACGGGTTTAGGCACGCTGGGCGCGAGAGACCCCATGGAGTCTCTGCCTGGCGCAATTGGTATTGCGTCAGGCGCGTGTGAGCCTTGCGCTCTCTTGCTGGGCCCCGCCGGGCGCGGGCATGCTTGCGCTAGGCGCGTTGGCCCCCCTGGTGTTCTTTGGTTGTACCGCGCTGGGCGCAACCACGAGGGCGCCGGGCGCGGAGATGAGATTTTACTATATGCTGGTTAATGTCGTTTTATGCTGAGTTGAGTTGAAATGGATGAATATGAAGTGATGACTTGTAGATAATGTTGTTTGATGATGTTGAAGTTGTATCAGATGAATATTGTTGCAAGATGGCTTGATGTGCTGTAAGATGATATGTTGTGTTGTATGATGATATGAGATGTGGTAGGCCATAATGACTGAGTTGTGTAGGCCATAATGGCTGAGTTGTTGTAGGAGATCTCCGAGATGATATGCGTGACGACGCATTATTTTTTCCAATTGCTGATTTGTTGTACAATCGATGAGATGTAGGCTGACGATGTGTTGATAGTTGTAGTTGTTCATATTACTTAAATCTTGCTTTACGTTGTTCTTTTTATACTAGCTTACCCTTTGTTGTTTCCATGTGGTTTGGACTGCAATGATCATACTATGTATGGGAGCAGAGCAGGAATAGGTGGGTGGCTAGTGGTGAGTCTGCAGCTGGCAGGCGGAGCTGATCTTAGTTGATGTTTTGTTGTTCAGTTACTTGATGTAGTAGCTTGGTTGTATTGTTGTGCATTTTGAATCTAGTTAGACTTGGACCATGTATATATGTATATTCTAGACACTACCTGTATGCACTTGTTCCTTTCTGTCTGGTTTTCAGGTGTACGGTGTTGTGTGTAATGACCAGCCGGGTCGTTACACTAACATATTTTCTTTTATTCATTGAAAACTATAAAACCAAGATAAAGTTACTAATTAGATCATGAGATTTACTAAATTCTAATTAGAAAAAATGTGTTAACATTTCTTAAAACTAAGGATGGAATTAATTTTCGAGTGTTATCCATACACACTTGTTATATGGTTGAAACTAAAAGCTCAACGTCTTTATTCGATTTTTTTACATAAATATAATTTAAAAAAAAAAAAAAACCAAAAAATAACATTTGTTACACTTTATTTATACAACTGATCACTGTTCACGCTCAGAATTTGGTTTCCCAGGAATCGAATTCTGAGCTTCAATTTTTTTTTGTGCTCAGAATTTGATTCTCGGGGAACCGAATTCTGAGTTGCTTTTAATTTATTTATTTATTTTTTTGCGTTTGTGGCCCGGTCTGGGCGAATCTGTTAAGTGGAACGGGCCGTTCCAAAAATAGAACGGCCCGTTCTGCTTAAACACATAGAGTGTTATTTTTGAAATTGGAACGGGCGAAGAACGGGCCGTTCCAATTTCAAAAATAACACTCTATTCGTTTAAGTAGAACGAGCCATTTTGCTTCCGGAACGGCCCGTTCCACTTCCCAAATTCGCCCAAACTAGGCCACAAATGAAAAAAAATTAAAAACAACTCAGAATTCGGTTCCCCGGAAAGAATTCTGAACACAAAAAAAAATAAAATTTTGAAGCTCAGAGTTCGGTTCCCCGGGAACCGAATTCTGAGTGTGAACAGTAATCAGTTCTAGTTGTGTAAATAAAGTGTAACAGATGTTATTTTGGTAATTTTTTTTTAAAATTCTATTTATGTAAAAAATTCTCTTTATTCATGACCTTATTTTATGGTTACCAGCATATCTACTTGTAGTCGGTGAAATTAAGATTTGTTTGGACAAATTTCTTTAAAAATGCTAATAGGAGAAATAATAAAAAGGAAAAATAAAATAATTTTTTTTATAAATTAAAATTAATTTATGTATAACTTAATTTGTCCAAATTTTGTTATATTAATTTATGAAGTTTCCTTTTTTTCTTCTATAAATACTTTTTATAGAAGTTTATCAAAATTTTCCTAATTTGTTCCTAGCATAGTGCCTTCTGTGTCTAATTATAGTTCTTGTACACTAAAATTTTACTTGTTAATACTTTTGGCAAATTAACAATATTATATTGAAGGCAAGGCTATTTTCAGTGCTGAGACAATATATCAAATATGAAGGCATAACCAAATAGACAAGGTGGTTAAAGGGAATGATGAGGTAACACTTAACAGTAGGTACTAAAAACAATGTAGGGAGTAGGTACCAAATGCAATATAGGGAGTTGCTATGGTATGAAAGCAAAGGAGAAAAGATCAAAATAACGAAGCCAATGTGAAATGTGAGGAAAAAGAAAGCATGAGTAGACAAGTTGTAGATGCAACGTTCATTTCAACACCTTTTCTATAGACAAGTTGTACATGCAATGTTCAACAGAATTAGAGACCTAGTATATATTCTTTGCATAGTTATAAAAATTCTTCCAATATAAAAGCTCACCGAATGGCATACTTACATGCATCATGTAGTACACACATAATTTGGTGACTATGATTCTACCGTTTTCTGCATGGCTAATGAAAAAAGCTTTATTACATGTTTTGACCATCGGACATTGTTTGGATGATCGTATTGTTTATTTTAGACTGTCAGGACGTTTAAAGAGAAAATATTTATAAATTACCATTAATATTAGTAATATTTTTTTTATATTTTATTATGTTGCTTCTCTGTTTAATACTTATTATATATTATTATATTATTATTTATTGTACTAGGAGGCACCCCTTCGGTCAGGCAATAGGTCGAAAGGGGTGCCCGGGCCGACAAAAATACACTACCCCTTCGGCTGGAGGACGGGCCGAACACACCCTCTCGGCCAAAGGAGGTACCCCATGACTCCCTTACCACTAGAACACCCATCAAAACCTCTCGGTATTAAGCGGGGCCGAACACCTCCTCGGCCTTGACCTGAGACGAACACCTCTTCGGCCTTGGAGAAGGCCGAACACCCTTTCGGCCTCATGCCTAGCCAAGGACTTCAACAAATCAAACAACACTGCCATCAAGGACGAGTCAAACACCTCCTCGGCCTTGACCTGGGCCGAACACCTCCTCGGTCTTGACCTAGGCCGAACACCTCCTCGGCATTGACCTAGGCCGAACACCCTTTCGGCCTCGGGGGAGGCCGAACACCCTTTCGGCCTTACGCCTAGCCGAGGACTTCGACAAAGAGCAGATCACAAACAACACGTGGCAAGTTAGATACTTATTATGCGCTAATTACCATGCCAGATTAGGAGGAGATTAAGGCTAACCCAAGTGTTACCCATCTCCCAAGATTGAAGGCCCATAAGGCCCAATTGTGTCACTATAAATACACAGGTGATGTGATATAAAAAGGTACGTTATTATCCAATATAAAAGCACTCATTGCTCTATACTGAATACTCACTTGAGCGTTGGAGTGCCTTTGCAGGTACCCTCCCCACCTCGCGGAGATTGTATTCGGTCGGCACCGAAGACTTAGAAGATCAAGAAGGAAGAACGACAAGAGGAGTGTTTCTACGCAGGAACATTTTGGCGCCCACCGTGGGGCCGAAACCATAACGGTTCTCGACCCTGAAGCAAGATGGTAACCACAAGAAGTCAACAGGAAAACGCGACCGATTATCCTTTCGGGATGCCCCGAGGCACCCCCAGACAGCAAACCAATCAGAACGACGGAATGGAGGAATCATACGTGGATCGGTCTCAACAGCCTAACCCCTCATTGGCACTCGAACAACTGAAGGCCGAAATGATGGAACTCAGGAGGCTCCGAGAAAAGGACGCTCACGAATTATCGGCCCTGAGAAGAGAGAACGCTGAGCTCAGGAGCGATAATAGGACATGGCACCCCTCGCACGATGTACAAAATCAATCAACCCGGGATCAGGGCGAATCCTCAGGATGGTACAAGGAAGTTAACATCCCTCGACCATCGGGCATACCGACTACCGCAACGCAAGATCAACAACGACGGCAGGGAAGAACGCCGTTCACACCAGACGTTGCCGGGGCTCGTTTGCCCGATAACTGGAAAAACTTGACTGTGGAAAAGTACGATGGAACCTCCGACCCAGAAGAACACCTTGACGCGTTCGTCACACAGGTCGGCCTGTACACCGACGACGATGCAATCATGTGTAAAGTCTTTCCTACTTCGTTGAAAGGACCAGCGCTTAATTGGTTCACGCGACTCCCTCCCGGATCAATTGATTCGTTCACATCCCTGTCCTCTCGTTTCGTAATACAGTTTGCCACGAGTCGGCCTCATCAGCTGACATCCATTGCGTTGGTCAGTATACGCCAAGAGAAGAAAGAGCCATTGAGGGCTTTCATGGAGAGGTTCGGGAAAATGACGTTGTCTATTCGGAATTTGGATCCGGCCGTAGCAATGCATCACCTCACCACAGCACTGCGGCCCGGGCCCTTTGTCAATAGCTTATGCAAAAAGCCCCCCCATGACCTGGACGACCTACGGCAAAGGGCCACCAAATATATGCAGATGGAGGAACTGGCCGAGTTCCGCAACCAGAGCCGATCTGACCTGTTTCTCGGCAAAAGAGAGAATGACAAGGAACCTCCTAAGTCTCGACCCTGGGAAATCAATGATCGTGAGAAGAATAATAACAGAGGTCCGAGGTATGTGCAGTATACGCCGCTCAACGCTAGCAAGGCCAAAGTGTTGGAGCAAGCTCTAGCCAAAGAAGTTCTGGCCGTTCCTCGAAGAGCTTTGACCCCACCTCACGCCGACAAGACAAAAGCATGTCAATTCCATCGGAATAGAGGACACACCACCGAGGAGTGCTCCGCCCTTCGAGACCGTATCGAAGATCTCGTTAAGGCCGGTCACCTCCAAAACTTCATTCGGATAACGGATAACAGAAGAAACGACTACCGCCACGAAAGAGGGGAACCTAGGGGAGACAACCGAGGTCGAGCACCCCCCCGGAACCGATCTCGCGAGCGTAGCAGGTCTCAAGAAGGAAATGACCAACGAAACCGCAATCAGCCCAGACGAGTCATAAACACCATTGCTGGAGGTTTCGCAGGGGGGGGAAGCTCATCTTCAGCCCGGAAGAGACACCTGAGGGCCGTCAAGTCGGTAAACGTTATAGGACGAACACTTCCCGTTCGTATACCCCCTATAACGTTCACTGACCGAGACTTCCACGGCATTGATCCGGTGCAAGACGACCCAATGGTCATCACCGTAGAAATCAACAATTGCCTCGTAAAAAAGACTCTAGTAGATCAGGGAAGTTCGGCCGACATATTATACTGGAAGACGTTTGAGCAATTGGGGATTCCAGAACAAGAGCTCACGCCTTATAACGAGCCTTTGGTAGGGTTTTCGGGCGAGAGGGTGGACACTCGGGGAACCATAGACCTATACACCTACTTCGGAGAAGACCAGCGTAGGCGGATCAAGGTGCGTTACGTGGTGGTGCAGGCCAACACATCGTACAACATTCTTTTGGGCAGACCCTCTCTGAACAAACTCCGAGCCATCGTATCCACCCCTCACTTAACCATGAAATTCCCGTCGGAGGAAGGGACCGTCATTGCTGTACATGCGGATCAGAAGACAGCGCGCGAATGTTACTTCGCCAGCTTAAAAGTAGAACCAATGTCGAAGTCAGGACGAGACGTGAATGTTATCGGCGACGTCGGCAAACAAAAATTAGAAGGCTTGGAACTTGATCCGAGGTTGGAAGAGGAAGATAGGGTTGAACCTATTGAGACAACAGTCCCCTTCCAACTCGGAAAGATTGAAGGACAGGTTACCTTTTTAAGTTCTCAATTATCCGAAACAGAAGCTGAAGATATCAAACAAGTCCTGAAGAAGTATTCAGATCTATTTGCTTGGACGACAGCGGATATGCCGGGCATTGATCCAAATTTTCATTGCCATCGTCTCTCAGTATGCCGAGACGCCAAGCCCGTCGCCCAAAAGAAAAAAAAAATGGGCGGAGAGAGAGCCCAGGCAATAAAGGACGAGACCGCCAAATTACTCCAGGCAAGATTCATAAGAAAAGTCAAGTATTCCACTTGGTTGGCCAACGTAGTGATGGTCAAAAAGGCCAATGGAAAATGGCGAATGTGTACAGACTACACCGATCTGAACAAGGCGTGCCCCAAAGACGCCTATCCTCTGCCTCACATTGATGCATTGATGGACGGCGCAGCTGGCCATCACAGATTAAGTTTCATGGATGCTTACTCGGGGTACAATCAAATACCCATGTACTCACCAGACGAAGAAAAAACGGCATTTATCACCGATTCGGCAAACTTCTGCTACAAGGTGATGCCCTTCGGTCTGAGAAACGCCGGTGCTACTTACCAGAGACTCATGGACAAAATCTTCCGCCACCAGATAGGGACATGTCTGGAAGTGTACGTGGATGACATGGTCATCAAATCCACTTCAGCTGTTGATCATTTGAAAGATCTGAGCACGATCTTTGAAGAAGTAAGACGGCACCGTATGCGATTAAACCCGGCGAAGTGCACCTTCGGGGTGGCCGGGGGAAAATTCTTAGGATTCATGTTGTCCAAAAGGGGAATAGAAGCCAACCCCGATAAATGTCAGGCGATTATCAACATGCAAAGCCCCCGCAACATAAAAGAAGTACAACGCCTAGCCGGACGCATAGCCTCTTTGGCTCGCTTTCTCCCCTGCATGGCCGAGAAGTCAAGGCCTATAATGTCCCTATTGAAAAAAGCTACCAAGTTTTCATGGAACCAGGAATGCGAGACAGCCTTTCAAAACTTCAAGACAACGTTCATGGCTCCGCCGCTGTTGAGCAAGCCGGACCCTAGCTTGGACATGATAATCTACATATCAGTATCAGACAAAGCTATCAGCACTGTGTTGGTACAGGAAAAGACCGAGCAAATGCCTGTGTACTTTATCAGCCGAGTCCTGCAAGATGCCGAGACGAGGTACCAACATCTCGAGAAAACGGTCTTGGCCCTCGTACACACTGCCAGGCGCCTTCGACATTATTTTCAGAGCCATCGGGTGCTTATTCGAACGGATAGTCCGGTAACCAAGGTCCTGCGAAGGCCAGAGTTGGCAGGAAGAATGGTCGCTTGGTCTATAGAATTGTCCCAGTTTGATATTCGCTTCGAGCCTAGGGGACCCATCAAGGCACAAAGCTTGGCAGATTTCGTGAACGAGTTCACACCCCAAGAAATCCCCGACTCTCACCTGTGGACCCTGCATGTAGATGGGTCATCTAATCATCAAGGCAGTGGTGCCGGCATTATTTTAGAGGGGCCTGGTCAAGTGGTGATTGAGCAGTCCCTACGTTTCGGTTTCAAGGCATCGAATAATCAAGCCGAGTACGAGGCTCTTCTGGCAGGCCTACGGTTGGCAAAGGACTTAGGCATCCCTAAAGTGCAGTGTTGGAGCGACTCGAAAGTGGTAACAGAGCAGGTCAACGGTACTTTTCAAATCAAGGAACCAACGCTTCTATTATACTTTCACGCGTTCAATAAGCTGAAAGCAGATTTTGAAGATGTCCAAGTCAAACACACGCCTCGAGAACTCAACATGAGAGCCGATCAGTTGGCCAGGCTGGCTAGCAGCAAGAAGGTTAGCCATTTGCGCAGCATGATACAGCAAGAATTGCCTAAACCAAGTATCACACAGGCCGAGTGTCTACAAATTCAGAAGGAAACGCCCAATTGGATGACGGGGATAATAGAATACCTAACAGCCGGGTTGCTACCCATCGACCCATTGGAAGCAAAGAAGATGAAAGTCGTGGCCGCCCGATACACCCTAATCGCTGGAGAATTGTACAAAAGGGGGTTCTCGTCACCTTTGTTGAAATGTTTGGCACCAGATCAAGCACACTATGTAATTCGAGAGATCCATGAAGGCATATGCGGAACCCATTCGAGAAGTTGAACCCTAGCAGCCAAAGTCGTCAGGGCGGGATATTATTGGCCCACTCTAAGGGCAGATTGCTCAAAGTATGTTCAACAATGCAAGCCCTGCCAGCAGCACGGGCCATTGACACATCAACCACCCGAAGAGTTACACTCCATCACCACCCCCTGGCCATTTTCTATTTGGGGCATGGACATTTTGGGACCTTTCCCACTAGCGAAAGGCCAAGTCAAATTTCTCCTTGTGGTCGTCGACCACTTCACCAAATGGATTGAGGCAGAACCAGTGGCTACCATCACGACCAACAACGTCCAAAAATTCTTTTGGAAGAATGTAATTACTCGGTTCAGAATCCCATATGCTTTGATCACGGATAATGGTTTGCAATTCACCGACCGCCGTTTCAACGAGTTTTTAGCGGAGCTGGGTATCAAGCACAAAATGACCTCGGTAGAGCACCCCCAATCAAATGGGCAGGCCGAAGCGGCAAACAAAGTTATCCTTAAAGAACTAAAACGGCGCCTCGGACAAGCTAAGGGGGCATGGCCCGAGCATTTGCCAGAAATCTTGTGGGCTTACCGTTGCACTCCGCAAAGCTCGACTCGGGAGACACCCTTTCGGCTTACTTACGGTACAGATGCCATGATCCCGGTAGAGGTAGGAGAACCATCACTAAGACGAACAATGTTCAACAACCAGATCAATGAGGAAGCCCTAAACGTGGAACTCGACCTAGTGGAAGAAGCACGCGACCAAGCCCTCATCATGATGGAAGCTTGTCGAGCCAGGTTGTCCAGAAAACACCGGACCAAGGTCAAGCCTCGCGAATTTCAAACCGGCGACTTAGTCTGGCGAGTCACAGGAGAGGCGCGAAAAGACAAGGCTCAGGGGAAGCTGGCACCGAATTGGGACGGCCCCTACCGCATAATGCATAACTTGCAGAATGGAGCATACAAGTTAGAAGAACTCTCAGGAAAAGTCATTCCACGAACATGGAATGCAACGCACTTGAAGCATTATTTTAGTTAGAATATAATGTATTTGTTTCGGTGTACTCTTTTCCTTGTCCCAGGTTTTCTCCTCTTAAAAAGAATGTAAAAAGAGGTTTTCCTGAGAAAAGGTTTTTAATGAGGCACCATATCAATGAAACAAGCCCCTTATTTTTCAGACATCTTTGCTCAATTTAATCTCAAACCTTCAGTCTCCCTCCCGAGATTTCTCTCGGCCAAGGTTGAGCATAACCTCCCTCCCGAGATTCCTCTCGGCCAAGGTTGAGCATAACCTCCCTCCCGAGATTCCTCTCGGCCAAGGTTGAGCATAGTTTCCCTCCCGAGATTCATCTCGGCCAAGGTTGAGCATAGTTTCCCTCCCGAGATTCATCTCGGCCAAGGTTGAGCATAATTTCCCTCCCGAGATTCCTCTCGGCCAAGGTTGAGCGTAATCTCCCTCCCGAGATCTCTCTCGGCCAAGGTTGAATATGATGTCTACTTTCCGAGATTCCTCTCGACCAAGGTTGAATGTCAAGTCTCCCTCCCGAGAACCCTCTCGGTCAAGGTAGAGCGTAGTCTCCTTCCCGAAGATCGCTCGGTCGAAATGGAACAACTTACATTGAAGTTCCCTCTACCCGGGATCCCAATGGCCGAAGCCTTTTCTCCCGAGATACACTAACAACCAAAGTTTAATTAGTGAGTTCTTGACTGACTAACCCACGACAGAAATTCACTTACATGACCTAAGACATTCCCGGTCATCCCTCTCGGCCAAAAAAGAAAAACGTCTCAGACGATCCTAAGACCTACAAAACAAAAGAAGCTGCATACAAAGGCGCGCAACAGAAAGTAAAACAGTCTGAATAGGGGGCATAGCAATTCATTAAGACTCAAGGTCAACGCGGCACTATCGGCCGAAGGGTACAAGTAAGGATGGCTCTAACGGCCCAAAAGGAATCATAAGCAAAAAATAATATACCCTAAATTTGTACATCTTAAACAACAGATGCATCCTCAAAAAACAAAAGGTCGCGCCATCCCTCAATCGGCATTGCCAGTCTGCTCGGTCTCTTCGTCGTCATCGTTGAAGGTGGTTCCGGGGTCTTCAGGGGCCGCTAAGCGAGGCGGAGCGGCCTGATCAGGTTCGGCATCGGGGTCGGCCTCAGCATAGTCCATGTATACCCCCTGGAAAAAGTCCTTGCTAAGCGCGAAGGAGAACTCGGGAGGAAAAGTGCCGAAATGATTGGCTTGCCGAACGGCATGCCAAAATCCTTCCTCGTGCTCCTTCACAATCTTGCCTTCGCATTCAGCCCGGAAGGTTGCCATCGCCGCATCGCCTTCGGCCTTCACCCTTTCCACTTCAGCCTGAAGATCCTTCACCTCCTCAACCCGCATCCGCTCGGCATCTTCCGCCGCCTGAACTCGACCTTCCATCCCTTCATAGGCCTCCTTCCAGTGGGCCACCTCGGCCTCCAACGCCGCTTTCTCCCCAGCTAAAGCCTCTTGCACCGAGAGGGATTGTTGCAGAGCCGATTTAGTGTCCTCCAGGCTCTTCTGGAGATTATGCATGTCCCCCATCGGTTCCAAGGCCATCTTCCGAAATATGGCGGTGGCCCTCATGTGCAACTCACATGCCATCGCCCATCGAGCCGAAGGAGTGGCCGCATCGAGCATAACATGCCCTTGGGCCGATAACAGATCAGAAGACATCATTCGGGCCGGCCTGATCTCCTCCGATAAAAAGTCCTTGGCGACGATGGCCGAAGGTACGGCCAAATCCGTGGAAGAACCCTCCACTCTTCGTTGCTTGGGCCGAGAGGTTTCCATACCCTCGGCATCGGCCCTCCTTTTCCCCTTGTCTTTTGTCTTCCTGACCTTAGGATCGGGAAGGGCAATAACAGGTGGCGTGGGCCAAGCAGCATCCGTGGTTTGAGGTTGCCGATCAATGGCAACACTTCGATGATCTTCGGCGGAGGTCCCAGCAGGGGCTTTGCTCCTCATCAATTGCCGGTACGACAATCCCAATCCTTGTTGCGCCATCCAGCCTGCAAAAATCAAACAGTCACACATCAACCTAACAAGAACGACCAATCAGAAATATAAAAACATACCCTCTAAATCAAAACGAGGCCGAGACGACTTGGGCAGCAGCACTAGAAACCGAGAGGGGATACACCTCGGCAGTCCTTTCAGGATATCTAAAGCCGACAACTCGGCTTCGGTCATCATGTCCTCCGGAAAATCATCGTATTTCCGAGGCTGCCGAGTCCAATAAAAAGGGAACAGGGGTTTCTGCTCGGCATCATAAAAGTAATTTCGGCCGGCGACGGGGTCAATGATCACCTTCACAAACCCCGACTTGAACCCCTTGAAAGACGACGTGAAGGGTGTCAGCAACGGTCGGTCGGTGTTCCGAACCAAAGAAAGCCACTTAACAGTCTTATTCGAAGGACGAGTACAGAAAAAATGTAAAAATAAACCTACGGACGGCTCTATGTAGTGGTATTTACAAAGCACCCGGAACGCTTGCATATAAGCCCACGCGTTCGGGTGCAACTGCGTCGGGGCCACATTTAACACACGAAGGACCCCCATCTGAAAATCGTCGAAGGGGAGCGACATCCCGAGCTCTCGGAAGAAACACTCGTACATGTAGAAAAAATCTCCGGTTCCTTCCCGCTTCGCAAGAAAAACCAGATCAAGCTCCCCGGGGCCTTCGGCCCGGCATCGACGCAGCAGAATAGGATAAGGATCCCAACCTTCCCATCGGCCTAACGTGCAACGACCGAGAAGACGTATCACGGCAGCCCTCTCATGAAAACGAGAGAAGTACGCCGCCACCTCACCATCGACCCAATCATACCCAGGGATTTCACACGGAGGGTACTTCTGCCTATAATCCCCGGGGCTCATCTCGGCGTCAGGCAAATCCGACCCGGATGAAGAACTAGACTCTCCACCACGCTCATGGCCCGACCCAGCATGACCCCCAATCATTTCCACCTCGGCGTTGAAGGCCAACATCTCGGCCTCGACATCTTGCGCCGACACCCTATCACTAGCCAACGACCCTGACGATAATGTCACACCTTCGGTGGCCATTATCAACAAAAAAAAAAAATCTACAAACACAAAAAACGAACCTTTAGGAGTACTCGGCTCACACGAAAGAATATTGAGACAGTATAACTACAAACAAGGCATGAGGAAGGGAGTCCCATCCCCATACCTTATATAGACCACGCAAAGCAACCCAAGGGGCTCGTAATAAATGCGCCTGAACGCGAAGAGACATAACCCTAGGGCGCGAAACCCAAAGACGGCCATGGCATGCAACGGTCACTATCCACACACCTCCCGAAGAACACGTTTCCCCAAAATCAAAACCCTGAAATAACCCGGAACCATTTAAGCACATCAAACCCCTACGTCCTTTATCCTGGGGCTTGGGTGGGTAGTGTACTAGGAGGCACCCCTTCGGTCAGGCAATAGGCCGAAAGGGGTGCCCGAGCCGACAAAAACACACCACCCCTTCGGCTGGAGGACGGGCCGAACACACCCTCTCGGCCAAAGGAGGTACCCCATGACTCCCTTACCACTAGAACACCCATCAAAACATCTCGGTATTAAGCGGTGCCGAACACCTCCTCGGCCTTGACCTGAGACGAACACCTCTTCGGCCTTGGAGAAGGCCGAACACCCTTTCGGCCTCATGCCTAGCCAAGGACTTCAACAAATCAAACAACACTGCCATCAAGGACGAGTCAAACACCTCCTCGGCCTTGACCTGGGCCGAACACCTCCTCGGTCTTGACCTAGGCCGAACACCTCCTCGGCATTGACCTAGGCCGAACACCCTTTCGGCCTCGGGGGAGGCCGAACACCCTTTCAGCCTTACGCCTAGCCGAGGACTTCGACAAAGAGCAGATCACAAACAACACGTGGCAAGTTAGATACTTATTATGCGCTAATTACCATGCCAGATTAGGAGGAGATTAAGGCTAACCCAAGTGTTACCCATCTCCCAAGACTGAAGGCCCATCAGGCCCAATTGTGTCACTATAAATACACAGGTGATGTGATATAAAAAGGTACGTTATTATCCAATATAAAAGCACTCATTGCTCTATACCGAATACTCACTTGAGCGTTGGAGTGCCTTTGCAGGTACCCTCCCCACCTCGCGGAGATTGTATTCGGTCGGCACCGAAGACTTAGAAGATCAAGAAGGAAGAACGACCAGAGGAGTGTTTCTACGCAGGAACATTTATTATTATTATAATATATATATATATATATATATATATATATATATATATATATATAGAAGAGTGTCTCTTGAACACCACCAGAGAGACTCGTTACTGGGTCACCAACAACGCCACGAACTAAAAAAAAAAAAAAATAAAAAAAAAAAAAAATAAAACAAGTTCATGATCCTTTACTCATCAGTAACTTTATATGATGATTTTGTATTAAAATCAACTTAGGTCTACCTATAACTTTTTATGGAACCGTATGAGGGTGACGATATTGGTTTTTTTTTAATGAGTAGCTTCCTTCGTTCTCTCTCTCGCCGTCTTACTGTCAAAGCTTCCTCCTCCTCTTCTTCATCTTCCAAAAATCTACTCACTGAGCAAAACCAATCTATGGAGGAAATTCCTCCTAAAAACAATATCTTTGAAGAAGAAGTTTGTTTTGAAGATATTAATCAAGCAATCGACAACTGGGAAATTCCCAAAATCCCTCAGCTTTAATATCCTGAGCTCCTATGGTATCATCAGATTTATACTTAAAGGGCGAAGCTAGGTATTTGTCCTCTAAGTTTGGGATAAAATAACTACTGTTAGGCGGAAGGTCAGATTTGACCAATTTCCCGTCCTTACGGTGCCAAACAGTAAGTGTATTGACAGAAAGGTCTTCTGTGATGGTAATAACCCAAGGTGGATGGATATTATTCCTTCGAAGGTAAACATTTAACCAATCGAAGAAACAAACATGGGTTTGGACATTATTGAGGAAGGTATAGAATAAATCTATGATATCTGACCTACGGTCACCCTTAAAATTACTAAGGAACCACTTCCTCTGAGTTGTCCAAACATCAGAGTAAAATTCCTTATGAAGGGATGGTTTATCTATGGTGTAACTATTCATAGGTGACCATATTGCATTTCAGATTGAGTAGGGGAATGGATTTCAGTTGTGGTTTCTTCTTCAGCCCTACTATAGATTGATCTAGGGATAGACGAAGAATTGTCTAAACCCTGAAGGTTGGTTTCAGGAATGATGATCCTAGGATTCCTAAAAGATTGGGATGCTACAGAAAAAGATCTTCTAGCACTATTGTACTCAGATCTAGTAGCTTCAGATCTAGTGGAAAAAGAATTTCTCCGATCAAAAATGATCTCTACCTTACCAGCCTCAGATTGCCTAATCTCTTGGAATTCAGGGGCTTGTCTGGGCAAGGTTGGGGTTGCTTTATCGATTTGCCAGGATGTGGGTAATTCAACTTCATCCCATTTTATAAGTTTGGGAACAGCCACGTTGGCCTTTGCCATGTCAGTGACAAACAAAGTGGTTTCCCGATCGGTTGTTTTAAGGAGAACCCTTGAGTTGCAAGTGTTCATAACCTTGTATTGGATCCTAAACAGGAGTGCTGCAGGGATAGAACCTTCTTTCATGTTTAACCCATGCAATCTGATATTTAAAAATAATGAATCTAAGACGTTTCTGTCTAAGAGACTCACAGTTTTGTTTGGAAAACAATTGAAGTAAACAGGACCATGTCCTAAATTTGTTTCAACGGTTCCTATAAGGGAATCATGGAAATCATTGTGCCTAATATCTCTAAGACACATGAGGATTGAAGCGTTAAGCCCTTCTCGGACGAGGGGTTTAACAGCTACCTGGACACAACCTATATGGAGGTACTTGTACTTCCTAGAGTGTTCGGTAAGAGATTGCTTTGCCAGATGTCCCGGGGAGTGAATCTAGGGAAAACGAGAAAGGAGGAATATGCAGATGAGCATGCAACAATTAAAACCAGATTTACGCGGCGGTAGTCCGCACAATACTGGGTATCAAGGGCACACCTGACGAGTCAGGCTTACGAATCCCAGGTTTTCACAAAGTTTTATGATGCAAGAAATAAAAGTACAAGAAAGAGTAATACAAAATTGTTGTATTGATTGAACAAGAAGATACAAAGGCAAGAGAGAAGGAGGAGGTTCTCACTCTAGACTCTCTTTTCGCTAACCGGTGCCACTCTTCTAGGCAGGATACAAATTTATAGAAAACTTAAAGTTACTATTACAACAGTGATTACTATTACAACAGTAAAATGAGTTTTCCGCTACAGTGAACAGTACACCTCTCCATGGACTACTGTCCATACCAATGTGGTCAGACAGATCAAACAGCAGGTTAAAGTTTTACCCTGTCTATACCTACCCAACCCCAATCTGCCAAAGATTGTCGAAACTGATGCCTCTGATATTGGTTATGGAGGTGTTCTCAAACAAGCCATGCATGATTTTGAAAATTGCATTGCTTTCACATCAAAACATTGGAACAAGGCCCAACAAAATTATTCTACTGTTAAAAAAGAAGTTATGGCCATTGTACTATGTATTTCAAAATTTCAATCTGATTTGTTGAATCAAAAATTTTTAGTCCGTGTTGATTGTAAATCAGCCAAAGATATTTTGCAAAAAGATGTTAAAAATTTAGCATCAAAACAAATCTTTGCCCGCTGGCAAGCAGTTTTAAGTGTTTTTGATTTTGACATTGAATATATCAAAGGCACCTCAAACACTTTACCTGACTATCTTACCCGTGAATTTCTACAGGGAAAGACAGAATACGAATTTATGGGTAGATCTAAGTTTACTTTTAATATTAAAATCATGTTATAGGGCTATTGTGTTCTGGATCTATGAATTTTGGTTTACCTTTTATTGCTTTATTTAATTTCTGTTTTATAAATTTTGTGAACTTTTATTTGGATCTGAAGATGGTCCATGGTGTTTCTGGAATGGGGCGCGATGCAGTAAGGCCTATGGAAAGGCAGTAAGTCAAGGAGTTTATGCGCTGACCGTAGATCACCATGAATGATTATCAGATCTGAAAACCTTTGTAAAGATTTCTTTGAAATGGTTTATTGGCTGGAAAACTCTGGATCTTCTGGTTCAGAAGAGTGTCTCTTGAACACCACCAGAGAGACTCGTTACTGGGTCACCAACAACGCCACGAACTAAAAAAAAAAAAAAACAAGTTCATGATCCTTTACTCATCAGTAACTTTATATGACCATGAAAGAGATGAATATCTTGAAAAGCTCAAGACAATCCTCCATAAACCTAACAAGTCACAGCTTGATAATAGGTTTGTTAACAATAAGTTTGATCTTACTCAAACCCTCAAACGCCTTGAAAAATCTGCAGCTAAGCCTGTTACAATTCAAGACCTACAGATTGAAATCAGTTCTCTTAAATCTGAGGTTCGTGACCTCAAAAAGAAGCAACAGTTACATGAAACTTTCATATCTCAAATAACTGAAGCTTTTTCCGATAACGTGGTTCGGCATGACCATGACAATCCCAGTGATGGCCATGAATCTGACCATGTCTCCACTGATGATGATACCCTCTTCAACGCTCTGATCAATCATTGTAGCATTCAAAAATTCTATATTGATGTTACTATTTCAGTCGAAGATTTTGTCTTAAAAACAATCGCTCTGTTTGACACTGGAGCTGATTCTAACTGTATTCTGGAAGGACTCATTCCAACCAAATACTTCCACAAAACCTCCGAGAAACTTAGGACTGCTAGTGGTTCTCGACTAGAAATCCAGTATAAGCTCCCTTCTGCAATCATTCAAAATGATAATCTCCAGGTTGAAACTCCATTTCTCCTGGTAAAAAATCTTAAGAATGATGTAATCCTTGGAACACCATTCATTAAATCCATTTTCCCTATTAAGATATCTGATGAAGGTATATCTACCCAATATCTAGGAAAAACAATCATGTTCAAATTTCTGAATAAACCCCTCTTTCGTAACATCAATCAGGTTGATAGAAAGCTTAATCAAATCAATTTCCTTAAGGAGGAAATCTCTTTCAAACATATCGAAAGTCAGCTTTCTCAATCCCATATCAAACAAAAGATTATGAGTCTTCATGATCGATTTCAATGTCATGTTTGTTCCGATCTTCCTAATGCTTTTTGGGATAGAAAGAAACATATGGTCAGCCTTCCTTATGAAAAGGATTTTACTGATAGGCAAATCCCAACCAAAGCCAGGCCAATCCAGATGAGTCATGAACTTGTCATCCACTGTCAAAAGGAGATCAACGATCTTATTTCCAAAGGTTTAATCCGGAAGAGCAAGAGTCCCTGGTCTTGTGCAGCCTTTTATGTCAACAAGGCTTCTGAAATCGAGCGTGGTGCTCCTAGGTTGGTCATCAACTATAAACCACTTAATCAAGCCCTTCAATGGATTAGATATCCAATTCCAAACAAGAAAGATCTTCTTTCCCGATTATATTCGGCAAAGATCTTTTCTAAATTCGACATGAAATCTGGATTTTGGCAAATCCAAATCAATCCTAGTGATCGCTACAAGACAGCCTTCACTGTCCCGTTTGGGCAATACGAATGGAACGTGATGCCCTTTGGTCTTAAGAATGCCCCTTCGGAGTTCCAAAATATCATGAATGATATTTTCAATCCATACTCAAATTTCTGCATTGTCTATATTGATGATGTTCTTATCTTCTCCTCATCCATTGATCAGCACTTCAAACATCTTGAAATATTTTTCAAGGTAATTAAACGAAATGGCCTTGCTGTTTCTAAAACCAAAATCTGTCTTTTTCAGACAAAGATCAAGTTTCTTGGTCATGAAATCTTTCAGGGAACTATCCGACCAATATGTAGAGTCATAAAGTTTGCTGATAAGTTTCCCAATCAGATTCTTGAGAAGACACAACTTCAAAGATTTCTTGGTTGTTTAAACTATGTTTCTGATTTTTTTCCTCAACTCAGTAACATAATTAAACCTCTTCATGAAAGGCTCAAGAAATCTCCCCCTCCATGGACTACTGTCCATACCAATGTGGTCAGACAGATCAAACAGCAGGTTAAAGTTTTACCCTGTCTATACCTACCCAACCCCAATCTCCCAAAGATTGTCGAAACTGATGCCTCTGATATTGGTTATGGAGGTGTTCTCAAACAAGCCATGCATGATTCTGAAAATTGCATTGCTTTCACATCAAAACATTGGAACAAGGCCCAACAAAATTATTCTACTGTTAAAAAAGAAGTTCTGGCCATTGTACTATGTATTTCAAAATTTCAATCTGATTTGTTGAATCAAAAATTTTTAGTCCGTGTTGATTGTAAATCAGCCAAAAATATTTTGCAAAAAGATGTTAAAAATTTAGCATCAAAACAAATCTTTGCCCGCTGGCAAGCAATTTTAAGTGTTTTTGATTTTGACATTGAATATATCAAAGGCACCTCAAACACTTTACCTGACTATCTTACCCGTGAATTTCTACAGGGAAAGACAGAATGCAATGACGCCTAAATTAAGGCCGCGATCATCCTCTTCTAGGGGAAGGGGAAAGGGAATCGTTCTGGGCAAACCAAATCGCCCAGCAAAATCAGCATCCTCAATTGAGGATGACAAATCAATCAAGGTTTCCTCAGAAACCTCAGACAAAGGGTCATTAACCCGAGCTGGGTCATCTCAGCAAAACAAACCAATCGCTGGGTCATCTACTCAGCAAACCAAAGCAGGGTCATCTACCCATCAAACCAAGCCATCGGACTATGCCATGGCACTTCCAACCCTTCTAGCCCTTCAGGATTGTGGGTTAACCAACCTCCCTTCCAAATCCTGGAAACAAATTTTTTCAGAAGAACCTAATGACCTCTTCTGGGATCAAAACCTGAAATCAATTATTTCAGAAATTTCCAAATCAAAGGTAACTTTACATCCAAAATAATTGGTCGAGCAGCCTCAACCAATCACCCAAAAACAACCTCCCAAGGCCTGGAAACAGATTCTTGCAGAAGAACCTGACCCATATCTGAAATCAATTATTTCAAAAATTTCCAAATCAGAAGACTTGGTTGAGCAGCCTCAGCCAGTTGCCCAAAAACAACCATCTTCCTATCTACCAAAAGAAGGAAGGTTTTATCCTACAATCCAAATGGAACCCGAATTTTGGGATCCAAATCCAAACAAGATTTGCGAAAAAACCTTTCCACCAGGTTTTCTTTTCAAACCCCTTAGTCTTATCAAGACAAGGAGATTTTACGAATTCATACTGGTGGATTCCAAATCTGTTTCAATTAAACACAATTTTGACAAAAATGATAACCAGCTTATCACGCACTCAACAATTCAAATCCTCAAAATTTTGACTTTCAAAGATTTTGACAATAAACCCAATCAAGTCAGAAAATTTTCTCAGCCATTTGACCCAATTGGGTACAATTACTGGGATTATCTTAATGCCTGGACAAATGTTTTTTGGTTTCAAAACAAACACCACAGGCACTCCTGGCTTATTTATTTTAAACAAAATATTCGGTATTTCTTTCCACAATGGTTCGCCGAGTGGTGGGAGTATTTTGGACCTATCCTGAGTATCCTTCCCCCAGACATCAGAGAAGGATATAATCAGTTCAAATCAAGGTTTGAAGAGGGGACCAGCCAGTTCCATACATCTCTTCATTTCTTCTCAAAGTTCTCTTTAGCTTGGATCTTTGCCTGGCAACACCAGTTCAAGAAGACCTCCAAGCTTCTTCCAATCTTAGGCAAGCAAGCCTCTGTCAAATGGTGGGATCAGTTTGATGCATCCCGAGCCAATACACAAGGAGTAGCGCTTTGGTTCCAAAAGAATCCAAAGAGCCTCAAGGCCGCTGATCCAGAAACTTGCCAGTTTCTTAATCGAAAGGCTAAGATCGCAGCAGCCCTTGCAGCATCCACAAATGATGAAGCTTTAGCGACAAATCTTCATCAAATTCTTGAACTCCTGCAGACAGACTCGGAGTCCAGTTCGTCGAAAGGAAAAGCCAAGAAGGAAGTCTCTTCTCCATCCTCTTCATCCGGGTCATATTTCCAGAATGAAGATGATTGCTTCGGAATCAACCTTGATGAAGCATCTGAAGAAGACTGAGTTCCTCCAATCGCTGTTAAAGCACTATTCCGGCTCTGAATATTGACGACATCCTGACGTCATCCTGACGAAAGAAGTCAACAACCCAGGGTCAACAATTACTGCTCATTTTGCGGAAGTGTACTGTTCACTGTAGCGGAAGCGGAGGTGTACTGTTCCCTGTAGCGGAAAACTCATTTTACTGTTGTAATAGTAATCACTGTTGTAATAGTAACTTTAAGTTTTCTATAAATTTGTATCCTGCCTAGAAGAGTGGCACCGGTTAGCGAAAAGAGAGTCTAGAGTGAGAACCTCCTCCTTCTCTCTTGCCTTTGTATCTTCTTGTTCAATCAATACAACAATTTTGTATTACTCTTTCTTCTACTTTTATTTCTTGCATCATAAAACTTTGTGAAAACCTGGGATTCGTAAGCCTGACTCGTCAGGTGTGCCCTTGATACCCAGTATTGTGCGGACTACCGCCGCATAAATCTGGTTTTAATTGTTGCATGCTCATCTGCATATTCCTCCTTTCTCGTTTTCCCTAGATTCACTCCCCGGGACATCTGGTATCATATATATATATATATATATATATATATATATATATATATATATATATATATATATATATATAGATAGATATAAAAGAATCGAATTTGATATCAAAAGATTTACAATATCTCACACCCATTCTTATTATCTATTAAATCACTTAACTCATAAGTCAACTAACATAAATTTATTCCAACTTAATCAATGATTATGAGATAAACAAATTCAACTTTATTGCTTTTAGTAAAACATATATGTGATCTATCAATTTTTTTCTTCTTTCTATTAATCCAAGTTAAGTTCGATGAATTTACTTAAAATGGATAAACTTTTCTAAAAACACTTTTAAAAGAGAAAAATAAAAAGAAAAATTGAAAGAAGCTCCTTCATAAGTTAAAAATATCTTTTAAAAATAAAATCTTAGAGAAGTTAAAAGGATAGAATTTTTATAAATTAGTTTGCGTATAAGTTAATTTCTACTTATAAATAAACTAATTTCATTTTTTTTTCTTATTTTTTTATGTCTTATAAATAAATTTACCTAAACAAGACCTTAGAGTGACAATACATACATACATACATATATACATACATATATATATATATATATAATTTGAATATACAATTGAGTGCATAGAACAACTAGTGCATGGTTTTTTTATCCTAACCAGTGATATCGAGTTCAAGTTTTAGATACACAATTGTGTTAAATGCTTTGATAGAGAGCTTTATTTTATATATAGTATTCCTTCACAACTTGAACAATGTTCAATTTCACTTAAAAAATTTCCTAATCTTTTAAATTTGGTTTGTTATTTTGTTCCATAAATTTAATGCATTATATTGTTTGTAGTCAATGCATGACTAATCTTTTGAATTATTGATATATTTAAATGATTTTTTAACAAATATTTTTTTTATATATACTCACCTAGAGATTAAACATTTTATTATATATTTAAAAAAAATTATTTGTCAATAATTTTAGTTTAGAAAAAAATTAATTTCATATTTTTTAGAAGTAGTTGTAGAAAAATTTATCAAAAATACGTAGTTTATAACAACATGCATTAAGACTTACAATATAAATTATGATGAATTCTTAGGTGGACCACCATCATAAGTAGTCCACCATACATCATAGTTAAGAATTCTTATACTAATTTGATCCTCATGTGACTATTGTGCACCCTTTGTATCATACTAACATTGATTTTCCTTTTCTCTAGCAAATCATTGTGTCTCTCCCTCCCCAACAAACCCTCACCATACACCATTGTTGGAGGTGATTTTTAAGTGATGATGTTTTGCATTTTTTATCTTTCTACCTAGTTTTTTTATGCCCCTATCATCTCAGAGTGGGGTTAAATGTTTGTCTAGGTCAAATAAAGTGGTACAAATTGACATATTGAGAATGAAACTTGTGAATTGGTTCTTGTTAAGTCATACTTGAAAAAGTATTTATCGAAGAAAGTATCTCAATGAGGCCTAAAAATCACTATTAAAGAAATCATCTTGATGAAAATAAAAAATTCATATTCATCTTTATGATTGTTAAGCCATATATTTTGACTGAGAGTTTGCAAACTATTGAGCCCTTAAAAACAACCTTCAAGGACAAAGGCAAGATTATTACCATCAAGAAACATAAATTCAAGCATCAAAAAGTTTTTGAAAGAAGATAATAAATTACTATAAAAATATGTTGTTTGAGAGAGAGAACATGATGAGTTGGGAGAGTTAGTTTAAATTTTAAAAGTATAGTAGTTTATGGTAAGAAATTAAGAATCTCTCTAAAGAGAAAAAGATAATAATATGATTGCATAAAAGATGAATTAAAATAAAATGAAAATCAGATTAACCTATGAAGACTATCGACTATGTGCATGATAGATAAGTTAAGATGCACCTTTAAATCGGCTATGGTACATGATAGACAAGTTAAGATGCCCCTTTAAATTAGTCTAAAATGATATAATTAAAAAAATTAGACGAAGAAATCAGGAAAAAAATATGAATATAGAATATTGCTTTTTGGTCAAAGATGGGCACATTAAAGGTTGTTATTAAACATGAAATCCCATGGGGCATGTGGCATGTCTATTGGGCCTTGCTGTGGGCAAGCCTCGTAAATATCACCATCAACATGGTCACTTTTCTCACCTCCCTTTTCCTCAATCAATTCCTCTGTTGTCCTTCTCCACAACAATTCACCCTCACTCCCTCCTTTCTCCCTTTCTCCCTCACCTCACACACTTATCACTCCAAATTCCAATCAAATTCAAGCTCCTTCTAGGGTTAGGGTTTCCAACTTCCCCCCAATTACCCCTCTAATGCGGTGCGCTTCCCCATGGACCCAGCACCAATGTACGGACACTCCCAGCCCTTGAACATGCCCCCGCAGATCGAAAGCGACGACGGCTCCGGCGCCGAGGCCGCCGTCGACGCCCACCACCACCACATTCAGTACGAAACGAATGCGCTCGAAGACGGTGCCGCCGCCGCCGGCGTCGTCGTCGAAGATGTTACATCCGATGCGGTCTATGTCTCCGGCGGTGGAGGCCCCGAAGAGTCCAGCCAGCTTACGCTGTCGTTTCGTGGCCAAGTTTACGTTTTTGATGCCGTTACGCCTGACAAGGTACCGTTTTGCCCCCTTTTTTAGTTTTCCTGATTTTATGGCTCAATTCTCTCAATTCTCTCTTATTTTTCGTTGATCCAGCGTTGCGATTGTGTATTTTTTTTCCTTTTTGTTTTCGACCTTGCTTCAAGCTTCTGGTGGTTCGTTAAATGAATGAACAGAGCGTGAGTTTATTTGTTTATTTATTTTGGAAAGTTTAATCTTTATTTTTCTTCACGTGACAGGTTCAAGCGGTGTTGTTACTTTTGGGTGGATGTGAGCTATCATCTAGTGGTTCGCCATGTGTGGATGCGGTTAATCAACAGAATCAGAGGGTATTTTGTGAAAGCAGAAGATTATAATATGTTATACACATTTGCAATTGCATCGCTTTACCGTTTTATTTATTAGTATCATCTGATACAGGGTACTTTATCTCACCAGGCATTAATAAAGTGAGAGTTTGTAATTTGTATATTCATTATTTGAAGTCACTTAGTAAATACTAAATAGTGACCAAATCAAAGCTATGTTCATCACTTTGCTCGCATTGGTTGACAAACTTTGTTAATGTCTGGTGGTACATGTATATATGTATTGTTATCGGGTCATAAGTATGGTAAAGCTATTAAGTCAACGGTAAAGTGTATGTTTTGGGAAACCGTTTGGCATGACGCAAATGGAAGTTCCCACTTTCCAAAGCATATAAATAGGAAGTAAGTAGTTGTTGCTTTTATATAAATGGACCTTTATAAAGATTCTAATTGTAAAACAAATACACTGTAAAGTGATGCGGGGGTTATGTGAGTTAAGTGGTTGCAGGTAGCATTATTTGTGGTAGAACTTGTTAATTGTCAAGTGCTCTGTGCTGAGTGGTATTTTCTAATTCTTTGGTTGCTGCTGCAGGGTTCAACGGAATATCCAGCAAGATGTAGTCTACCACAGCGAGCTGCCTCATTAGATAGGTTCAGGCAGAAGAGGAAAGAGCGCTGCTTTGATAAAAAAGTGAGATATAGTGTACGGCAAGAAGTTGCGCTCAGGTTTGATAATTAGCATACTGTGGTTTGTAATAGAAACTTGCGAGTATATTGAATTTGTTGAACACAAACAGAGTTGTTTACTGTCTGAGCTTAAAAGCTGATTCTGCTCCTGTGGCAAGTCCGTCTTGTGAATGATGATTGGCAATGAGTTTGCTATGTCGTTTCTTTATACCAATTTATTGATAAGTAGTAGATATAATATAATTAAGCAGCATGCTAAACAATAGATATGTTAGTATGCCGGATTTTAGACTTCTTTTACATACAATTGTGTTGGATTTGAGCTTCTTTTTCCGTAGTCTTGTGCTCAAACCATTGGGAATTGGTGAAGGTAAGGCTATAATGGATATGCGCTTTTAAACTTTAAACTGCTTTTTCATTTTGAAGTCTGAACTAGCATAAAATATAGATTTTATAGTGAGCGGGTCTTGTTCCCCAATTCACTCTCTGGCAGCATATGTGGGGTTAAATTTAACTTGGTCATTGTAGATCAATCTCTGACCTGCCCTATACAGAAGCTCGTCCTTTTAGATTGTGAATGAACTGGATCTGAATTTAATGTCTAATCTAGTTTAGCTATGTTTTCATATAAATGAAAGTTGATGTCTAATTAACTTTAATCTCAGAATATGCCTTTTAATGTTGTTAAATGTAACAATATGATTTTTTTTGTTCACTTCATGTCATTTTTATTTGTATACTACTATGACCATATTTGTTAGTCTTGTAATTCACTCCTTTTGGCATCCTAGGTTTTTTATTCATTACATACATTCCTAAATCAACCCCATCATTCCTCTTTTAAATGTGAACTTTTTTATTTTTTTATTTTGTATTTATTTCCTATAAATGATTTTCATTTTCATATTTTCAAATTTTAGAATGTGTAGTTTGTGTTGATGGGAATTGAGGATTACTTTAGTACCCCATATTTCTTTTCAAAGGTATTGGTGTTCAGGTTAAATAATAATCGTCAGACATTTGTTGTCTGCTGATTATATGGTTTTTGTTTAGTGATTTTTTAGATGATCACGGTGAAACCACTAACCAGCCATTTTTTGACAATTCACTTTGGGTGTGGTACGAGTACCCTTATGGGTAGTGGGTACTAATACTGACCAACTCCCTTGGTTCATATTATTTTTATTTTGATTAAGAAGTTGCTTCTGTATTTTCAATTTAGTGTTTCCAGAAATGGTGAAAATGACTGCTAGTCTGATTTGTCCCTTTTAAAGAATTTTTTCATAAACATATTCGTTAAAAACCAAACTAAACAGATTTTTAAACTTGTTTTCTATTTTTTTTTGAAACTAAAACATGCTTTATTCTTATTACGAAGATTTCAAAAGCTATGCCATGGTATCGCTTGTAAATGATCGTTTTCCATGCAGAGATTTGAAAATTGGATGATTGATTTTTTTTTTATTTTTAAAAATCTTATGTTCGTTATATGGTGAGGCTTAAACAAATATTGACCAATGGACATGGTACAATTAGCAAGAAACTACCACTAGGTCTATTATGTTTTCCCTTTCTTCTTTTAGACAAAACTTTAATTAACACAGAAATTTTTAATACGATGTATACATTAGCAGCCGTATCCATTATTACATTGGCTAGATGGTGCATTTATAGTTTAAATCTGCTAGAGTGAAGGCTGGTGCCTTGTGATTTGCTTGGTATATGTAGTTGCATGCATTGTTTTAACCAAGGTTGCCAGAATCGCGAGTTGCCTCACGGAATTGTGCGATTCTACACACCTGATATAGATGGGTGAGTTTGTCCATGATTGGGAATCGTTCTAGAGTGGAATCGCTAAAATTGCCGTACACGTACTGAAGTGTAAAAATAAATGGCTTTCACTGTGTTTTGTGATTTTGGTGGCTAGTTATTTTTCACGTTAATTTTTTAGTCCTTTTTTTTATTTTTGTTTTTTATTGTTTTGGGCTTCTAAAAACTTAAGCCCAACAAATCATAGACCTAAACCCAACACCATCCCAGCCTCCCTGAAAACTTTCGTAGACTTCTTCGACTTCAACCTTTTGCCCTGACCTTCTTTGACTTCAATTGTGATTCCCAACTCCTCCACAGAGCTCTCCCCTGTCCTCAGC
Organism: Cajanus cajan; assembly: GCF_000230855.2. NCBI lineage: Eukaryota > Viridiplantae > Streptophyta > Magnoliopsida > Fabales > Fabaceae > Cajanus > Cajanus cajan. The sequence goes on from NC_138525.1 coordinate 55,198,471, forward strand.
TGCATTTGGAGATCGTATTTCTTATTATAATTTAATATATCTTACAATTTATTTATTAATATTTAATATAGTAAAAAAGGTCAGTGACAACAAAATAATTGAACAATTTATGTATTAATAGAGTAAAATAAGTCAGTGACAACAAAATAATTGAACAAAAAATGAATTGCTACATAATTTATCTCATAAGATTTTAATAATCTATCAGAGACTTAGTTGGAAACTTAGAGATCTAAACTAGGTGTTTAAAGTTGTTTTGCTGGTGTAAATGAAAAAGTTGTTTTGCTTCTGCAATGCAATATTTTAAGCTGTTTAGTTGGTCATTTCAGTTCTATATGGAGTTTAGTTGTTGACTTTATTATCTTTATGAGTATATGATTACGAATTTAAGCTTAATTAAGTATTACATGTGTTATAATGTTTTTTCCCTCTTATTTATATTACGTTAGAAGCATTTATTTGGATTTCAATATTTTATAAATATCATAGAATCTTACATTTCTTGTTACGATTCCTTGATTTACGATTCTACGACTCTTTTCCAAGTCTAACTAGTATCTCGATCTTGACTACCTTGGTTTTAATAAATATCAAGTTATTAACTGTCTTAGTGTGAATTTCTTGGACTCAATGTAGCTTATGCACTAAATAGGAATCTTTCATAATTTTATTAATTTTTCTACGTTATCTATATTTCATTTTTTTCTTGTTGCTCTTCATTTTATCTGTTTTATTTTATTTGTATTCATGCATATTTCTTACTTATTTGTCTAATAAATGTAGGATGCATCGTAATAAGGGTCAGTTCACTTCGTCTAAGAAACAAGATGGAGCTAATAGTTGGGGTACAGACCAAGATTCAGGACAGGATGATAGTCAATCAGAAACCTTGTGAGTTTTGTGTTAGCTGTATTTTCTTTTAGGTTTTAGCCAAACTATTTGTTCCTTTATGAAATCTTTGCAACTTATTGTGAATTTCGAGTTTTTCCTTTTTAATCGCCATCTATTCAGCTATTCTAGCTCAGGGTTATTTATTAAAGCTTTATATTTCACGTTATTTGAGACCTGTATGAAGTTATTCTAACTAGATATTTTATCATTTTTTTTTATTGCTTGTTTCTATAGATGCACACATTGTGGCATTAGTTCAAAAGCCACCCCGATGATGCGGCGAGGACCATCTGGTCCAAGGTCACTTTGCAATGCATGTGGGCTGTTTTGGGCAAATAGGGTAGGTACTTTCTTCAAATGGCTTTTGTTTTTAGGAAAAAAAATGTTTATTGAGTTTTGGATTCATTTTCTTTTAGATTTTTACATTATTATAAAACCATGTATTTGTATGACTAATGACTAATATATATATTCTCAAGCATGGCCAGTTCTGTTATTTTACCTCATTCAAATTGAAATTTGGAAAATCCACAATTTGTGTTTTTGTTTTTGTATAAGTAGAGTATGTTTTTAAAATCTATTTCAGCTTTCATGTCCATATTGGAATGTTTTAGTTTTCTCTGTACAAAATGTTTGAGAGTTATGTCTGTTTGGCTATTATAGTTCTTCTAATATGTGTCCTTTAGCTACATGATCCAATAACCATACTTAATATGACTTGAAATGCATACGACCTCAAGCTGTGCCTTTTGGTTCTTGATTCTATTTCCCTCCCATCTGCATTGTGGACACACATTATCAGGCGTTTCACAAGAGAGCAAGACAACTGTGTATTGCGTGTGGTCTTTTCTGGCACTATTTGTGAATACCAAAACCTTGCGGAGTCTATTGTTTAGTTTTTTTCTTATTTTGAACTGTTTTCTTCGGAAAGTTATGGGGTTAATTTTTTTCCCGTTATCTTCAAGGCGTGTTATCTTTGGCTAGAGGGAGGTGCAATTAAAATTTGCTCAATTGTGAATTTGCACTTTTTTAATGCTGATTGCTGAGTTGTTGAGTGTTCCACCTTTTGATAACGTTATTCTGCAGGGTGCTTTGAGAGACCTTTCTAAGAGAAATCATGAACTCGCTCTTGTACCAGTTGAGCAGGTATCCGTTCGTTTATCAATAATCAGCATGGTAATATGTGCAGCCTCTTAACCTTTTTTTTTGCCATCTGATAACCAGGTTGATGAACGGAATGACTCAGACTGTCGGACTGCTGCCGATCCTGCACATAACAATCTTGCTGCTTTCTCAGCATGATAATCCCAGCTTTCGTAGCTAATCCTTGAGTTTTCCAGTCTCAGAAAATGCTTGAATCGTGGACTCTGGCATAAGTAGGTTTATAGTAATTTCATTCAGATTGACCAATAGAATGTACAGATATCACAATACTCCCATCAATGCAAGAACTTTGTTCCTATGATTGGATCAGTGGTATTAATCGTTGATCTCCGGATGTATAACCTTAAATTTAAATGATGGCTCGGCGATAGTCTGACCCAATACCTTGAATTTAAGTTTACCTGTAGATTTTTGTTATACAGGATTCCTTTGGCAACTCACAACTGTGACATTTGGCAACTCACAAATCGAGTCTTGCAAGTCAAAAGTTAGCCAATTGGATTCCTTAATTATTTTTACAACAGATGGCTGCTATATGCAAGCTATATGAATATAGAAAAGTGTTTTGTGGACATCTACTGTTATAATAGACACCTAGAGAGAAAATGAGTGAAATAATGAAATAAGGGGATAGAGAGAAATGAGGAGTCAAATAGGCTTTTCATTCGGTTAAGGTATCTATGTATCATTGTTGACTAGAGCACGGATGCTGTAAATCTGACATGGTAGATAATCAAGGTTCTTTAGAGATGTAAGTATCAAATGGGCTACGGCCAAAATCAAACTACTGTTCAAGGAGACTTAAAAATAAGGGGCTTGATGGGATGGGCTCTAGGTTTACAATTACACCCATATTAATAGTTCTTTCTAGTTTGAGAAGTTTCAAAAATAACGTTGGTTGATACATGAAGAACAACCGTGGGAGCATTACATAGGGTGACGGAGTTTATAGAAATTGAACCGAATTTATAAAAATTTTACTTAACTAAAATTTCGTCCAAACTAAATTAGAAATTAGTTACTGTTTTGGTGCTTTCAATTGAAATGATTATGTCTGTTGGTCCATCACATGTTAAATTGGTTTATTTTATTTTTATTCAAATTTTAGAAAAAAAAAATATATATAAAAGAATTGGACAATAGACTGGGTAGTCTGGAAAATATTAAAAAAAAAGGTTTCTTAGACTTAATCAAATTGGTCTGTATTTTTTATGTGCCACTTATTAGAAGCTCGGCCATCAGGTCATCAGCTACGCCATCGAACCGGACCATTTTTGATACTCATAATTTTATTTTACTCTTCTTTAGGAATAGTTCAAGTTATTATACTTCGGTTCATTTTTTTAAAAAATTAATTTAGTTAACCACCGGTTCAAATTTTTTCATCCACTTCTATATCCGACAATCTTTTTTCTTCTTCTAGCGAATGATTTACATTTTTATCATTTTAAGTATTATAATTGTGTTATTTTACTTCCTAAGATTCTAAGTGAGTAATTTTAGTTTTTTATATTGCAATTGTGCATTTTGTTCTCCCAATTTTTAATTAAGTAATTTTAGTTTCTCAATTATTGTAATTGTATGATTTTATTATTTTAGTTTCTTAAGTATTGTAATTGTACAATTTTTGAACTATTTAAATTTCATATATTATAATTTTTATTCTTGTATTAAGTAATGTAAATTTATTATTTTAAAAATTACTAATATATGTAACTTAAATAGGTAAAAATTTGTATAATTGTAATATATGAGAGAGTAAAATCACAATTGTGGTATGTGAAGGATTAAAATTGCGCAATTAAAAATTGAGGATCAAAATTGTACAACTATGATACTTAAGGGTAAAGATGATAAAATAAGTCTATTTGATCTGTTTAGGCCTGTCCTGTCATCAATCCACCAAAAAAGATAGGGGCAAATTGACCTGCCAAGTAACAATGGGTTGAATGTCTTGACCTATCTTGTCTAAAGGTGGCTTGACAGACAAAAAAATAAAAAAAAGTTTGCATATTTATTTTGGTTACTTCTTTTAACATATTTCTTTCTTAATATATAATGGACACACATAAATCAGTATGCCTAAATAATAAAATAAATTTTAAATTACAATAGATTTGATTTGATTTGTTACACAATAAATATTAAATTTGCTACAAACTAAAATGGATATGTAAATGTAATAATAATTATTCAAACAAATTTGTTGCACAGAAAACTTCAAATTATATATAATAATATAAATCAAATGCATAACATATTTGCTTCACAATAAATCACATATTACCCACGTGATAAATCTCATGTAACTTATTTAATCTTAACATTAACAATAAAAATAATAAATTTTTTTAGGTGGATTGACAGGCCAGCCTATTTCGACCCACCATTTGGCTTGACAAACTAACATGTTAGATGGGACGGGCTAGGATGCCTAACTTGACCCATCAATTTGTGGTAATCTGGAGTCTGTTTTGACATCCCTATTTGAGAAACTAAAATTTCTCAATTAAAATTTGAGGGATTAAAATCACATAATTACTATATTTCAAAAATTAAAAACACATTTAAGTCTAAATTATATACATTCTTTATATAGGGCTTAAATAATTTTTATTGTTCCTGTAAATTGATTTTTCTTAATTTTCCCCCTACTTTTTATCCGAATTAACTTCTGTCTATTTCTATTTTTTTTTTAATTTTAATCAAACTGACAATTATATCATAGCTATTTTTTTTGCTATCTTAGGTTATTCAAATGTTATTTTCTAATATTTATCATCTAAGTATTTAATAATTTCAAATTTCTACAAGGTATTTAATTGAAGACAAAGGCTACTTGTCTTAATTGAAATGCATTTCTAGATTATGAGAACATTTGTAAGGTTTAAGAAATAAGAGGGTGATAAAAATAAGGACATGTTAGTCTATTTGATAAAAAAAAATAACAGCTGAATGATATTTTTTTTTCGAATTACTAAATTATCGGGATGAAGTATTTATTGATCTCATCAATAATTAATTTTTGTATAAATATGATTAGTCACTTTTAACGAGTCAAAGACAAATTTAATCCTTTAGAAATTTCATTACACTAGTATAACTCTTACCAAGTATTACACCACTCAATAACTTTATATTAAATATGAATTTTGTAAATCCAACCGTTAGATTGAAAGTTCATATTACTTTATATGTGTATATCGAATTTTGTTAAAATTGAACAATAATTTGAAGATGATCAAAGTATTCATATTTTAGTATATTTTAAAATGAATATATTACGTCAATTTTGTTTTATAAAAATGAAGTATCAAATCATCTTGAATTAATATAAAATTTTGTATATATAATCTAAGTGATATGAACTTTCAATCTAACGGTTGAATTTACAAAATTCGCATTTAATATAAAGTTATTGAGCGGTGTAACACTTGATAAAAGTTATACCAGTGTTATTATAACCCTTATATATATATAACATTTTCAGTGTAATCTTTACGATAAATTCTGGATTATCATTTGTGGATTGAGAAGACAAAATTGATGTTTGCATTTGCTTGTTAAGGTTTATGGCAAATTGATTTGTAATTGGTTTAAATGTTTCCATATAAAATAGTGTCTTTTAACATGTTTTTCTTTTTCCCCCCTCAACCTAACATAAGAGATTCATTTTGTTGTCCTAATAAAAATAAGAATATACACAGTGCTTTGCTCTCATCAATCATAATTATTAATGCAACTCATATAACAATTAACAGGTTCGTGAAAGAAAAAAGAACAATAGAATACGTTAATATAAATAGGATAATCTATAATTCAATCAAACCCACTAGAAAAAAAAAAGTTATAAAAAGGAAAATGGATTATGAACTAGGGATCAAGATAGCTAGACCAAAGTTTTCGAATATCTGATGGTTAAGTCAGGAATGAGTAAAAAATTTGGCAAAAAGGACTCTTATTATTACTTAAAATCTTTGTGCATACAAAAGGCATTCAGATTTGGGTCTCGTCCAAAAGATGGAAAATCGCTTAAATGCTAAAATCCTATTTTGGTCTCTTATATTAATTTTTTGTTTCAATTTAGTTCTATTTTTATTTTTGGTTTCATTTTGCTCCTAAATTAATTAATTAGTTTTAATTTAGTCCCAAATTAATTAATTGGTTTCAATGTGGGACTTCCGTCGAAATTATTTAAACGGAGTTAACTTTTGGTCATGTGGATGCTACGTAGATGCAAACGTGGATGAATTTTTTTTAAAACACCTGGACCCAGAACGACCCTTTCTGAAACCGGAACGGGCCGTTCTGGTTACACTTTTGGTGTGTTAATTTTGCATCCGGAACGCCCGTTCTAGGTGCAAAATTAAGACACCAAAAAAGAAACCAGAACGGCCGTTCCGGTTTCAGAACGGGACGTTCCGGTTTATTGTTTTTTATATATAAAATAGTAATAATTTTATAAAATATATATTATTAATTATATTTTAATCATGTTGTTATATCTAATAAAATAAATATATTAATATTTTTTTATATTTTATTTTATTATGTTTATCTTATTAATTTTTATCATTTTATTCCTCTAATTTTAAATAAGTTGCAAAAAATTATAAAGTGATACTTAAATATTTCTTCAAACAAAAAGAGAAAAAGAAAAAAATTATTACTCTATTTATAAGATAATTGTATTTTATAAAAATAAGTAATTTTAACATTTTTAGCATAAAAAAATATTTTTCAAAATTATTATATTTTTTAATAAAATTAATAAAGAATATTAGTTTAATTGCATTTTTTATCCCTTAAGTATTACAATTGTGCAGTTTTGATCCCCAAGATTTTAACTGGGTAATTTTAGTCCTTAAAGAATTGCAATTGCGCGATTTTGGTCATTCAATTTTTAATTGAACAATTTTAATCTCTCGAATATCATAATAGTACGATTTTAGTTTCTCCCATTAAAAATTAATAATTTTAATATATATATATATATATAATGTGTTAAAATTAAACAATTATTTATCTATTCAAATTAACGTATATTATAATTTTCGATATTATATCAATAATATTATTAATATATTTATAGATAAACTAATAATTTGATAAATATAACTTGTTATATATTAATATACTTTTACAAAAATATTAGTATATTAATTAGAAATATATATCTGATATTATATATTTATACTTTTGTAAAAGTATATTAATGTATATTAAGTTATATTTATCAAATTATTAGTTTATTTATAAATATAGTAAAAATATTATTGATATTAATTTATCAGTAATATTAAAATACTAATAATATATATATTAAAATTTTAAAATTATTAAATTTTTAATGAGAAAGACTAAAATTGCACAATTGATATTTGAGAGATTAAAATTGTTCAATTAAAAATTGTGAGACTAAAATTACAACAATTATAATACTTTAACGATCAAAAACACAAGCTAAGAATATTCAATTCTCAGTTTTGGAACGGGCCGTTCTGGGTTCAGAACAGGACGTTCTGCTGCACTGGTGGTGTGTTAATTTTTGCATCTGGAATGGTCCGTTCCAGGTGCAAAATTAACACACCAAAAGTGCAACTAGAACGGCCTGTTCCGGTTTCAGAACGTGCCATTTTGGGGCCAGGTGTTTTAAAAAAATTGTCATCCACGTGTCATCCATGTATGCATCTACGTGGCATCCACGTGGCCAAAAAGTTAACTCCGTTTAAATAATTTGGACGGAAGTCCCACATTGAAATCAATTAATTAATTTGGTACTAAATTGAAACCAATTAATTAATTTGGGACCAAATTAAAACCAAAAATAAAAATGGGACTAAATTAAAACAAACAATTAATATAAGGGACCATATTAGCTTTTTAACCTAAAATTAAATTCTGGTCCATCATAGTTGCTTATTTCCTTTGCGTGACCGCATTCGTTCGTGGTTTATTTACTGGTGCCTTCATAAGTGTTTTTATTATTGGACATTATTATCACTGACAATTTATTCTACTATTTTGTTTCCTAATCCGGATAAAATATTGAAGCATTTGTGTGATAAAATCTATGTGAGAGAGAATATTACTTTAATTATAATTTTGACATTATAATAAAATGTTTACGCGGAATCATGTCACCTTTAAGCTTTCATTTTCTGAAATATTAAGGAGCCCAACGTTGCAATTTACCAGAACTCCAGAAGCTATTGTTTGATAGAGAAGAAATGAATGCAAGTCACTTTATCAACAATGGCCGAGGTTGCCAGGGAATAATACACTGAATAGAAATGAACATCAATCATACATTATCCAAATTTTAAGTCAAAAGTTCTATTTCCATTTTTGGTGTCCTACCCTCAAGTTGCCTTTCTGTTGGGTGTTTATCTGAGGTACTTGCTGATTTAGAAAGATCAGCTGTCAAGATTTTGCATCCTTTAGTCATTCAAGAATCAGATGAAACGTGCTTCATGATCATCTGAAAAGCAAGAATTCTTTTAGAAAACCTATTCTTGAAAAGCTTCATCGGGTGAGGAATCGCTTGAAGAATCACTGTCAAATGTAATGATCTCCTCTTTTGGAGATGATGGTTGTGCTTCCGTTTGTTTTGAGGGCGAATCTGTAAAAGATTTGACTATTCAGTCCTTGAGTTATTAAATCAAGAAGAAAAGAATTCAATGGCTGCCATAAATCAGCAGGATTAGCAAGTAAGTTATCAAAATATGTCATTTGATGGGAATTATTTCAAAAGTACAGACAGATATCACCATAAAAGAACAACTTTGAATATTTAATTTTCAAGTCTGAGTGACATGAAGCTAGCTGTGAAAGATTATGTGCGCTTGTTTTAAGGGCACTCACTAAGCCAGTAAAATCCGAATCTTAGTGTATTCAAACTACTCAACTAAATACATAAGTCGGAAAAGAAGAAGATGGCTAGGATAGGATATATAACCAAAGTAATTAAGTGAGTGGATAGAACACATGGCAAACAGAATAAAGAAAACTCCTGAGCTGAAACACATTAGTGTATTCTATTCATACAAAATATGATTTCTAAAATAAAGTTACTAAAGTTATTCACTTGGAATTCAATAAAGTGGTCGATAAATTAATGAGTTAAGAAATCATCTATAAAAATAAGGGTTTCTCCATGATGCTTGCTTTCTCTCAATGGGATTCCCCTAGACAAAGGCATTTGAAAGTTCAAAGCTCCCTCTATTGTTTAGCCAGTAGTGCTTAATAGGGTTAATCCAAATGCAATATTGCAGACTGCAGATGTCAAACAACTCTACCTTAGGTCTAGCTAGCAACATTAGCTTAATCATTCCTGTATTGTAAACGATTACTTTTCTAACGAGTAATCTATTTCAGATTCTTGATGTATCCTATCACCTTGGGAAAGTTTCTCACCACGTGATTAAAGGTTTTGACAAGAATAAAGAAGCTACGAGTTTGTGGTACTAGTGGTATTTGCAGTTCTTTGGTGCAGAGATGAATGCAGGTATTTTAATACGTGTAAATAGATTAGATTCTTTACTGAATTCTTGACCCATTTTGGCTTGCGTTTTTTTGGTTGTTTTTCTTTGAGAAGAATTCCCTTTCCTCCCAATAATATGCTTTTGGCTTAAAAATGCATTATGAGTTAGCTTGTTTGAATAAACTTCTCTATAAATACTTCTAAGAGAAGAAAATAAGAAGAAAAAATAAAGTAAGATTTTATAAGCTATAGTTAACTTATTCATAAGTTAAAAAACATATTTTGAAGAAGTTAATACAAGAAAGCTTCTATAAGTTAGTATATACATAAACTAATTTTAGTTTTGGTTTAGAAGTTTATTTTATTTTTCTTTATTATTTTTTATCTTAGAAGTATTAATGAAGAAGTTTATTCAAATGTGTCCTATCTCTTTTCTTGTTAATAATATATTGCATTTTTTTTAACCTTATACAAATAATTAAAAATTATCCACAAATCATAGTGAATTAAATTGTCAAAAACCAATAACATGGACATGACACTAGAACAAACCTTTCTGTCCTTTAGCCTGCAACTTCTTGGTGTGGCGCCTTATAAGCTTTTTAGCTTGTGTGATGGTGAGCTGCCTAGCAAAAGGCTCTGAATCATTTTCGGTCAATTCCCCTTGAGCTTCATTTTCTCCCTCACTTTTCTTTGTCTTGTTCACAAATGCCTTTGCCTTGCGGCGTTGATTATTGAATAGTCCTTTAATGGATGTTACAAATCCGTCACCTGCTCCATCATTTGGACGCTTAGTAGGCCAAGCTGGTGGAAGCTTATCAGATTTTCCTCCTTGGCCTTCATTGTCACTAAGATGATTAACGTCCACTTCTAGAGCAGCAGTACTAGGGGGCTGACTCTGACCTTTGTCTTTAAATTTCTTGCCCTACATGATCCATGACAATAAGACATTTAAATTAATTAAGGAGAAACAGTTAAAGATTGTCACCAACTTGAGTATAAAGGATATGAAAACACAACTAAACGTTGCTCCTTGATACTGAAATTGTACACAGCATTAGGCTATATAGGCTAAACTGAATAATTATTTTCCTAAAATAACTAAGCCTACAAGTAAAATTGTTGGGAATTGAAGTCTAGTATTGATAATTCATTTTTGTTAACAAGAGGAGTTCTAGATCGCACTTTTTTTAACACACTTTATTATTCATCAAAATTTATTGAAAACTACAAAACTATTCATTAAATTAGTAAAGGGACCTACAAAAAATTGCAATTTACAATAAATTTCAACCAATACATTCAATGTGATAAAAAAAGTGTATTGCTAGTTTTTCTCGTTAATAATTAAATAAAAGGAGAACTTGTAAGTTGTTCGTCACCTGCATTCCAGTCACAGACTTGAGGACTCCCCATATGATATGCTTCTTAACTCGTGAGAAAAGTCTTCGCCAAGTCCCGGTAAACTCAACTCGCTGAAATTGATCCATCAATAATTTAAGATCATTCACAACAAATCTTTGCCCTTCATATGTAACACACAATTCCACCTGCAAGAAAAGATATATGATTTATGAGAAATTGGAATTATTTCAACATAGGTGATGAAATTTGATTAGCAACAACTTCATATGGTGTAGAACTAGTACCAACCTGACTAATTTTGATGTTTTGAAATTGCATTATCTTTTGTGGTCTAGATCTCTTCTCTTCAGGTGGCATAGCTACCTTCTTTTCTTCAAGAGATGAATGACCAGCTTGGACACCTTTGGAATCTTTTGGTTTATTCTTGGATGCTTCATCTTGTTCATCAGCTACAGATTCTCCTGCAGTCTCTTGTGTTTTATCATTCAACTCGGCACCAGTACCAGGGTTAGCTTTGACATTTTGGGCTTTGGCTGCCTGCAAGCATTTTACCAAACAAACTCCTTACAGTTAGGAATGAGAATAGGTCCGGCTACACAACAGATGTCTTTGAACTAGCCTACATCAAGCTTAAGCTAATCTAGATTCTAGACTTATTTTTAGAAAATAAGTCAGGTCAATGCTTTTATAAAAACCTATTTAGTTAAAAAGGCTAGACTCTGCCATTTAAAAGTCCTTTTAGACCTAATAGACCGGTCTATTTAAATATAAACAAATAAATACTCCCAATTCTGAATATAAACAAAAAAAATCTACTTCACGCTAACTAAGAAAGTTAGTTAACATCTTTTAATTGCACTAATCCCATTTAAAATAACCTAATTTTCTAAACTACCCTTTCTTAGACCTTGATATTAAAGATAAAAAGTATCATTGAAAATACAATCTTAATTAAATGAAGACGTATTTTGAAGATGATAACATTAAACTAAAATTAGTTAATATTTACTTATTTTTGTGCTTATATTTAGAGCTAGAGGAGTATAGTATTTTTCATTATTATTATATCAAATTTATTATAATGTATTAACATCAAACATTTATTTATCCTTTTAAATATTAAGCATGTTGACTTATATAACAAGTGAACAAGTTTAGTGAAATATAAATTTATGTTCTATTTATAGATCTTATTATAAAATATCTTTTTAAATAAGTTATCTTCATGAATATTATATTAGACTTTAAAATTATGCTTATATTATATAAACAAGTCAGACTTGATTTATAAAATCTAGTATATTTATTTTCTTTTATTTTTGTTTTCAATTATTACAAAGTAAGTCCGTAATCAAGTTTGTAGGTCAGTCTAGGCCTCTAAAATAGCTCAAGGACATATAAACAGCTCAGGCCAAGGCCTAGCAAAACCTAGCTCGGCTTTGCTTATTTTCACTCCTTGTGATAAATCAATTCTGCTTCTTTAAATGTTATAAACTTAGATTCTGAGAGTAAATTTACAAGAGGAGAAGAAGCTATATTCTTCCCTAGCTTTACTACCAATGTAGTATGGCTTTAGCCTTCCCAGATATTTTATTTTTAGAGAAATGCAAGTAACAGATTTGTTAACACTGATACTTTCTCCATTACTGGCTGAAATAAAAAACATGAGCACAATCTATTTGTTGCTAGCACTTCACTTAATATTATTACTTGAGAACCATGTAATAGACAATAGACTCACTTTGGCTGAATCAGCTTGGGCAGAAGACGGACTGGCTGTGGGAAATAGCATTGCAGAGAAGCCAGATCTGGCTGGGGCCTCAGTTTCTTTCGTTGCGCTTGAAGCAGAACCTTCTTGGGAACCTTTTTTTCCACGCCTTGCAACAGCTGTGGTTGAAACCTTCCAAACCTCCTGCATAAGCACTCATGATTTTAACTTTAAAACACAACATCTATGAATTTTATCATTGTTGTGGAAACAAGTCGATGAGAAAATTGAAATTCTTAATTAACCTGTCGGCTTTGTGAATCCTTTTTTTCATCCGGAAAGAAATACCCCCACATCATTCTGTACATCGTTTCTGTCAAATGGATCTTAAGGGGATAAATGTCTACCTATAAAGTATGTTCATGTTAGGAAACAAAAGGTACAGATATTGGCTTTCCCAGCAAATATCTCAAATAATATTATATACTGCACTCATTTTCTACTCAAACAGATTACCGGTTCTCCATACAATGGAATATCTGAGTTTGTGAGCTGTTAGTTAGTCCAGCTGTCAAAACAGGTGCCACTGTAATCTAGCTATAGCTACGTCCAATAACTCTATATAGTTAAGTTGTATTACTGTATAATAATAAGATTCTGAAATTAGAAAAAAAAGTTCCGTCTCATTTTATTTTCTCTCTATTTCTTAGAAACTCGTGAATTTTAACAGATTCAATTATGTAATTATTGCTCCCTAATATTCTGCCATCTCTCCAATATGTAAAGGCACATTGTACATTTGTAATCAGGTACATTATATATATATATATATATATATATATATATATAGAGAGAGAGAGAGAGAGAGAGAGAGAGGATCTAGTTACTCCAAAAGTAAGTTTTGGCAGACTTCACTTAATAACTTATGTTCTACATCAATTTCATCGCTCCAAATGTTAAATTAAAAATTCTTAATGTATTATAGATCAAGCCTACAAATTTTTTAAAAATTTGAAAATCATATCATACTTCGTTATATAAATTCAAATTAATGCATAAAATATTTTTATGATTATCTGTTTAATTTGTAAATTTTATCCATATATTAAAAACTTTTAATTTAATGGTTTAATCGTTGAAATTTGATGTAGAATGAGTTATTGAGTGAAGTAAGTTTACCAAGATTTATTCTTGGAGTAAGTGGATCCTCCTCATATATATATATATATATATATATATATATATATATATATATATATATATATCTAATCTTGGGCAGGGTCTACTTGACAAAACTAACAATATTAAACTTGGTCTCAATTTTAAGCATCAGACATAAAAATATGAAAACCCAAAATTAGAATAAGAGATGGATTTTATTATTCTGTACTGAACTTTACCAATTTTAAGAAGCAAAATAACAATAAGCAATTACTTACCTGGAAAAGTTCAAAGGGAGAACTTCCATCCTTTGGAGCTCCCTGTTTTGCCTCAACTTTAAGCATCACTTTTCTGGGGAAAAAAGAAGCAAACATGCAAAAAAGATACCCAGAAGATAAGGAAAACAGAAAAAGACACTAACCTTTATTGCAGTAAAAAAGATATTACATCAATCTTATAATAAAATAAATTATTAAGTGCCTCCTTTTTCTCCTCCCATGCAATCTACACCAATATTTTCAACAGTACAGGCAGTAAACCACCAATTTGATCTTAAAGTATCATTCTCTCTTCTTAATGATCCTTAAAGTAAGACAAACTACTTAAGTAGCGCTAGAAGTATTAAAAATCACGAAGCATTCAAATTAGTCCCTAAACTTTACTGAAATACATCAACTTAGGAACTAATCTAATGAAAATTCATTACTTTAGAGAGAGAAATCTAGCAACACCCTCTTTTTAACATTTTCTATTATTGATTGAAATTTATTGAAGATCACAAATTTTGGTAGGTCCTACCACTAAATCAGGAGAGACTCATTAAATAAGACAAATTAGTAGAGAAAGCGTTAGAGAAAGAATGGCTAACATTTCTCACCCTAGATATTACTTAAAATAGTTTTATCAATTCAGGAACTATTTAGGAGAGGGTAATATTTTGAGGACTTGATTAATAGTTTATTCTAGTTGAGTAGTTATACTTCTCCAGGTACTTTCTGTATTATGCCTTTTCAGTTGAAGTTTAAAGAGAGGGAGTAGCATGGAAACCTAAGGGGTGAATGATGCAGTTGAACTTGAACTTAAACACTAATAAGAACTTAACTAGCAGTTAAGACAATACCAGGAACAGCAAAGCATCAAATATCAGAAAATTCAACATGAAAGCACCAGTAATTGAAGAAGATGGCCTGAAAAAATACATACTTTCCCCAATCGGGTGGGGGATTCCATGCTGACAGAATCGTATCAGATTTGGCATTAGGCAGGCAGTTTTTGAAAACAACATATTTTGTAGTAAACAGAGAAATGCCCACATCCTTATAATCCCGGTCGAAGTCATAGATCTAAGTGATTGCAGAAAGAAACTGAATTAGTATATTCTTGCAAGTTGAAAGAGAAAATATAATCTAAGAAGGTAAAAAACAAGGGATTAGAAATTAACTATATGCTCACGTTTGTAGGAACAATACAAGAAAGAACAACTAAACTAGAAAAAATCGCTGTAATTTTTTCCATTGTCCCCGAACAAGCAGGGAAAAGAAATTTGTAGATTCAATACTTTCCGAGGTAGGAATAGCACTCTATATAAAGTCAAATTGAGCAAATTTGAGCCTTAAAGTATGAAATTTTTAGAACCTATCTAATACATGTGAAGTTAGACTCGGAGGATTGAAGTTTTCAAAATAATTCTCACCATGTCATTGATCTCAACTTCAGCAATGGATTTACCATCCAGGAGCATGCTCCAAACAACTTTGTTAATTTGCATGGATATGCGCATAGCATAAGAAGGACTTTTGTTCTTCTCCTTCTCCATTAACCGCTGTTGTGCAGCTTTTTGCATAACTACTCTTAACGATGCATATGCTTCCTTCCAAGATTTTCGTGCATTTACAAGTTCTCTCTTAAGTTCTTGGACCTGCCAATATCGGACAACATTGATTAACATGCAAATTTGTCATGTACTAAGATCAGCTAATAACATCAAATGCTCCACACATCTCAAAACAAGTTTTGATCATTTGGCAGATGATGGACATGAAAATTGGTAAGCTTTAACTATCTCACAATCACTAGTCTAGCTTTTGCATTCTTTTGTCAGTGTGGTTAGTCATTTTATGTCATCTCCACAGACCACCCATTGGTGGGTGGATTTTATTCATATAACGAGGTATCTAGTGAGAGCTCTAGGCTTTGGTGTCTGTATGGAGATTCTTAAAATTTGGATTTGGACCTAAGTCAACCTCAAAAACTAGTTCAAGAGGCGAGGCCCCACTTTATTGGTCATATCACTGATCCTTGCCAGGGATCATGGACGTAATATAGTGGAGAGCTTCTTCAAAGTTGTTCTGCATCCCTTGTTGATAGAAGATCCATTTTGGCTACTGTGGTCTTACCAGAGCAACCTTGTCTGTAGCAGAAATAAGTAGCAAAGTGTTGTTGATTGGTCCACATCCATTTTGTATGAGAAAAGATTCAGGGACAGGTGGATTGGACAACAACCTAATGACGTCTTCACCAAATATTTTTATTTGTAAAAAGTTATGCATGATTAACATATTTGGTTCTCCAGTTTGGGTATGGATCACGGTATATTACTATGGTAAATATGTGGTATGTAAGAGGTATATATAGTGAGATATGTTATGTGTTGTAACTTATAAAATATCAATTGCTAAATTCTAAATACAAAATTTGAAACAATAAGAATACGACTTGTATGTACTTTTATTAGAATTCTAACTCAGAGAGAGAGAGAGATTGAGATAAATTTGTATGTTTATATTATAATGATAGAATACAAAGAACCTATAGGCATCTGGATTCAGTTCAGATGTAACTGAATCCTAACAGAAATTATAACAGAAAAGAAAGATACATACAACAGGTCTCCTCGAAGGAGCCTGTGCCTACTCAAATAAAGCTAACCATAATAATACAAATGTTTATTCTATTCTAACAGATTTTAAATTTTAAAAAAGGATTTTAAAAGATTTAAGTAGTTAAGATCAAGATCAGATTATTCTGATCTGACACATCACATGATTTTCCTTTATTTTCTCCCTATCTTATCCCTATACGTATTTTTTAATCAGGGTAGTTAGAATCTCTCCTAGCCAACTCTGCCTGTATAACTCATGTAATTTTGATAAATCATAAGGAATATCATTTTCTTCTCTTAAAATTACATGGTATCAAAGTTTTGGCTCTAATACTGTTCGTCAACTATGACTTTTGCAAATACTAGAGACGTCAATGTTGCATCATCATGTAGGGAAAATCAATCCAAATTTTCAAATATTAATTAAAGTAAGTGAATTAAAAAAGTAATTAGTTGGGAAGTGATAGGTTGTGACTATAAATAAAAGTTATTGATGGCTCTAGGAATTGTGAAAGGCAATTAAGTGGTTCAAGTCTTTAGAAATTATTTACCACACTATAAATATAAGTTCTTGAGATGAAATAATCACTGGACCTAAAGAAAGGGTCACCACCCAAGTGAGAGGGGGGCTGAATTAGGGAGAGGGTTTCTTAAGTTTAGGATTTTGAGACAATGAATATTTGTTGAGATTTTCTTGCGGATATAATGATATAGGCAAGAGGTATCAAACCATGTTAAGTTTATATGCCTTTTGCTATTTCTACTTGTGTTGTTCTGTGTTTATTTATCCTTTGATTCATGCAGTTGATGTTCTGTCCTTGAGTTTTGGTTACAACTTATAATCCAAAATCTGAATGGAAGAAACTACGTTGAATGGGCTCAATCCTACATGCTACTTTCCGCCTGAAGGAAGACTTTCCTATTATCATTAATTTACTATTACAACTAATAAGCTTATCAGCTTCTGCTAATGGATATAAATATTCTAAGCACCACAATAAAAAAAATATCACCACGCAAAGTATTAGCCTTATCTGTTTTTGGCAGACAGAAACACTTACAAGTCAAACAACAAGCATCTATAATTGGACTAGAACCATCCATTTACATACATTCAAAAATTTTTAACAAGATTCCTTTCTTACCAGCATGGCTATTCCACCATCTATCATCCACAAGTCTGATTCCTTTTCTGGATGTGGATCTGTGGAAAGGTCATGCCAAAGAGACAGTTTTCTTATATCATCAAGAAGCAAGTTTTGTTCCCTCTCTTTCTTTTCAAGGTTGATTTTTTCAAGTTCCACCTCTTCAACACCATCAGGTACCACCTCATCTGCTTCTTCTTCGACCACTTCATCATCTTCAAGAGAAAGCGACAGGCTACTTTTTTGAGGCCTAAGTTGTGTATGATATACTTAGTTAATTTAAAGGATTCTTCATATAGAACAGAACATCTTGGAAGAGAAAAAAGAGACTGCATTAAGGTAAGAATCATATAATTCAACTACCTGGATTATCTAAATTAAAACCAAAGCCATGAAAAAAAAAATCTGCCTGATAAATAATTTCAGAGTAAATAAACAATAGTTTTAAATAGAAAACTATTGCAGCATCGATGAACATCAAACACTGTATCAGGTTAGTAGTATCCTCTGTAAATAAGTAACTCAGAAGATGAAAATATATAAAAGTAATGTTGAATATGTGACTTGAGACCATGCCAAATAACAAGACCAACAAAAAATCAGATTGATCTATCCATATATAGCAGCTAATAAATCTAACTCCTGAACCCCGGAGAAGAAATTATAGTGATCCTACTAAATACTAATGTAGTCATTTTAGATGGAATAACCAAATTTACCTGACACTGTTAAATTTGATAGGGTACTAAATGGTGTAAACATATGATAATATCTGAGGTAGGTAAACAAATAAAAGTAGATTTATAATGAGTATAAAGCAAGTTATCCATACTTGGGAACCCGTGCAAGGAGAAGATTGCACAACACATCCAGCATGACCTGAAACTGGCGAGATGTCATTGTTGCCGTTATATTATGAGAATTGAATGTGAGCTCCTTCAAGGGTTTCACCTGCAGTATTAAAGTATGTATTTGACACAGATTATTGACCACCATAGCCATGACAAAATACCACAAACTGGTGAAAAACACTCCACAAAAATATGCATGTTAGGGAATATATGTGCTTACTAAGAAAAGGAAAATTTGGATACAGAGATGATCACGAGTTAGGATCATTTTTTTATTTATAGAAAGGGTAATCTCATTAAGAAAGGAGATATTCATAGATAGGAGAATAAAATGTCATCCAAATTAAATCTAAGATAATAGAACCAGCAAAACAATACTAAAGAACAAAGGTGCACAATGGTAATCCAAACACTACATAAATCTGAAATGGCAATACCATGAGCCAAGCACCAAAGAGAAGCCAAAAACCTTATTCTTCTCCGTAAAACATCTAAAGAAATAAAAATATCTAAGAAAAAACCTAGCATTTTTCTCCAATCATATGTGCCACAAAATAGTGAATACAGCAAACTTCTGACCTCTTTTCTTCCCTCAAACCCTTTTGTCAAAAAGGTATAGAAATATTTAGCACAAAACCAATATTCCCCAAAACACGATGCAAGAAATTAGCAATAAAACAATGTAAAATATATGTATGATAGATTCAAATTTTTCCACGTACATAGCACAAATACTATGGAGATGGATGGATGTTTCTAGTATCCAAATATGCAGCAAATCATTCAGTACAACAGTTCAGATAAAAGACTTAATCTTACAAGGAGCTTTGGATTTCCTAATAAATTGATCACATTCACAGGCTAGGATATTACTATGATAGAAAAGAAAAAAAAATTACCTTCAGTTCTGGAGTTCCTCCTTTGTGCCTTGTGAACTGAAAGTACATATTACAAGGCATAAAAACTCTCTCAAGAAGGGCACCTGTACGCATTACTTTTGGAGAGCCCCTGAGAATTTTCGGTAGCCACTGTACTCCAGCCCCTAGATCAACATCTGTTGGTGCAACATGGGCTTGCACATGCTCCAACATAACAGACAACTCCATTCTTTTCCATGCAATTTCAGGCTGGTATTCACTACTACGTTCATCTGTAGTACTAATTGCATGCTCTATAAACTCGTAACCAACATGAAGGACTGAGTGAAATGACTGGGCTAAAATGCGGCCACTTACAGCAGCAAGCAAAAACCTACCCTATAAAAGCATGAATACACACATAATCTTGGCACTTTCTTTTGCAAATTTATAAACAAAGGAAAAATAACACATGAAAAAAGATATTGGAAATAAAAATACAAGGTTGCCTAACAAGAAATATTTTAATTACTGGAAAGCTGCCTAATTATGGTCACCCCTAACCCGCCTAATTTTCAGCCTATTAAAGTTTGTTGGGAAGCCACCTGTAATTGCAGTCACCCCTAGCCCACCTTAATTGTGGCCTAAAAGAATTGGTTTTTAGTGTTTGGGAAAAGGGCTACCTATGAAGGGGCTAACCAGAAATGTTCACTAAAGCATTGTAGAGTTCAACTATTGGGATGTCGGATCTAAGGCGGTTGAAATCGCACATCAACTAAAAATACAGCATAAGTAGTTCTTATAAGCAATATTATCAAACCCGAATTGGAGACATCAACTAAAGATACGGCATAATTAGTGCTTATAAGTAGTGTTATCAAACTCGATTTGGACCAGTAACCGACTGGTCTGACCGGGAACCGGAAGTGCAAGTGGTTCAGGTTAGGAACTGGACCTAGTGTTGAAGTCATCTAACTGACCAGAAATCAGCTTAAACCGGTGAAACCCAGTTCTGGTTGGACCGATCCTCCCATGTGTTTCTTCCACTCCCAAGGAGTTTTGCTATCGTGCAAATTAACAGTACATGGGAATCGAACTCAAGAGCCTAATGTTTTGAAAGCTTGCAACTTACTAACTACCACTACACCAACAAATGTAGTTTGTTAATATGCAACATAAATAATATATATCTAGTTTTAAAAAAAATTATACTATCTAAACCGATTTATGTGATTCAACTATTGACTCCATGGTTCGACCATTAATTTACTAACCTAATACATAACTGGTCCAGTTTAAGGCTTGGACAGTTCTCATTTTACAAGCCGACTTTGTAGGATTGAGTTAGACCTTAAGCTCAAATTCCAAATGAGTTGTTTGTTGTTGTAATTAGAGAAAAATATTAGGAGAGATATTTTTGTAGGCATAGATATTGCATGACACGGAGAGCAAAATTTTTACCGCAAGGCAGGGAACCCTTTCTATAACTAAATATATTGGAACCCTGAATGGCTAATGGATTGAACTGGATCATTACCAAAGCTTTTAGACATGTAAAGATGATTCTATTGCACACTCCGAGGTTGTTGAAATGGGAAAACTTTTTATGTTTCCCCATGGCTTTAACTCCAAATACAATCCCATATGTGTACGAATTCTAGACAAGGAGAAATTTTACTCATTATCGGAAGTCTTTCATATTGTACGTGGTGTTATGCTCTGCTATGACAATAGGAAAGGGCTCCAACAAAGGTTCAACTGCTAGTGGAAATCCCCCACCAAAGGGCAATCGATCGTGGGGAATATTGTGTATACTACAAGCGGTCTGGTCATGTCAAAGATACTTGCTAGAAGCTTCATGGAAGCGAGAAAACTCATGAGCGTGTGGGTGGAAACAAGTGCTCTACACTAAAGTGAGCAAATCAAACGACTTTTGACCGGGCAGACAAAACAGAAGACTCCTCATCCTTCCAACATGACCAGGACATTGAAGGTCTTATTAAAGAAGAGCTCAATCAGCTTCGAACGCTTATTGGCTCTATGAGTAAGACCCCTAGTTCATGTACCTTCAACATCTCTAATTTGGAAACAAATAATATGACCCTTTTTTCCACCCGCTTTACATCATACTCAAGGCAGGCAACTCATTACAGTGGCCAATGGAGACAATGCCCCTATTGTTGGAACTGGTAGCATCCAACTACAGTCATCTCTCTCATTAGATGATGTCCTTCATGTTCCAAAATTGTCTAACAATATCATTTCTATACATAAACTTACAAAGGATTTGAATTGTTCAGTAACCTTTTTAAATTTTTCCTTGTATCTTTCAGGACCTTGACACAAGGAGGACGGTTTTTAATGCTAAAGAGCAGTCAGTTATACTTCTTGCAACACAAGGAGCCCAATTATGATATCAGACAGAGCATGTCTTCTAGTCAACAGGCAACCTCAAAGACATGGGCAATTTCCCAAGTTTGGAATCATCATAGGCAACTTGGACATCCACAGCTTAGCTTATTTAGGACCTTATTTCCTCATTTGTTTACAAAAGAGTCTATTGCGTCATTTCATTGTGCTGTGTCAAGCAGCTAAACACCATTGTGCTACTTTTTCTCCCAATAATAATAGAAGTGTTAATCCTTTGGTCTTGTTCATTTTGACATGTGGGGGTCCTAACAAAATATATATGTATCATACATGCTCTTCAAAGATGCATAACTACTTATCCTAACATAAACTAACAGGAAACAGAAAACCAAAGCAGTCAGCTGCTCCTCAGAATAATATCTGTTAAAAAAAATTGAGCAGAAGAAAATTGTTTTAATCCAAGTTCAAATTACAATCTAAAAGGTATACACAATAATTAAAATGCTTCGTGTATATGCCCGTTAGCTTTATTTAAATGAAAAAGTATTTTTAAAACTTACATTTGCATCCTCTGAGTGAAGATTAAACTGTGGTTCAATAATATTAACCATAAAGTGTCGAGTCCCCTCCTCTGGGTCATCAGCCTTCTCATTTTTAGCTAGCAATAAACAAAAAAGGGAAATAAAAGAGGGTAAACAAACCTATCAGTAACAATACTCAAGAGAAAATGGCACCTAACAAAAATACATCAAGGATCTAACAAGCAATGAAAATATTTGTTGTGACACAAGACATATTTAGTGATGTATTTACTTTGCGTGTTTCATTTTACAACGTGCATGTAAATTTCGTGAAGCATATGACACATACTAGATGGCAAGTTGTCCACATTATCCGAAGGTGGTGGGGATGAAAGTGATCCAGGATTCTTGGCAGCCTGAGAAGAGGGAGAATCTGAGATGCTATCGTTGTTAAGGCACACAGAAACTTCATCTTGATGGGTATCGGAAGGTGGTGGGGATGAAAGTGATCCAGTATTCTTGGCAGCTTGAGCAGATGGAGAATCTGAGATGCTATTGTTGTTAAGGCACTGAGAAACTTCATCTTGACGGGTCTCGGCTCCTTCATCTTGATGGGTTTCAGCTCCTTCATCTTGATGGGTCTCACCTCCTTCATGTTGATTGGTCTCAGCTCCTTCATCTCGATTGGTCTCAACTCCTTCATCTTGATTGGTTTTTGTTCCATCATCTTGATGGGTTTTAGCTCCATCATCTTGATGGTTTTCAGCTCCATCATCTTGATGGGTTTCAGCTCTATCATCTTGATTGGTCTCAGCTCCTTCCTCTTGATTAGTTTCAGTTACATCAAGCTTTTTTTTATCCTCATGTAATTTTCTCTGTGCATACTGTCGAGAAGGAGAAGGCTTGGCAGCTTGGATGGCTTTGGAAAGACCAGCAACCCAGAAACAAATAGCATTTCTATTTTCAATATTCCACAGAAGCTTGAGACCATAGACAAACACACGCTGACAACTATCCGCAATTACCACATTATACCCATCATCGTCACTATGGTCTGATTGTGCATGCTCACCAGATTTGCTACGATTTTCATGCTCAGGCCGTACATAGGTCTTGTCAGTCTCAGCATTTGTTTTTCCTGCTTCACGCCAGGCTACCAAAGTGGCAGCATCAGCCTTTGGAGACTGTTTTCTTATAGTGAAGTAATCACCGGATAAAAGAAATCCATCATCATGACTTTTATGTGTCATATAACCTTTTTCAGAGGGAATTTTATCCTTGGATGCAGATTTTGAGCTTTTTGTTGCCATGCTAATTAATTTAGCAACACTACAGCAGTCTTCTTCTTCTTTACTTAGGAAAACTTTGGGCATATGAAGGTCAATACCTTGGTAAACAAGATCAAGAAGGTCACGTTGGCTTTCGAAAGTAAACTTTTTCTGGCCCCTACCAAAACACAATTCAAACTTCAACTTTGTCATCGTGAAGGTCAGTCCTTTGGCTGGATCATCATCATCTAATGGCATGTTCTTTATACAAATTGGTGTGGAATCTATACGGAGCATAAACTCAGTAATTACTTTATCTAGTGCAAGATTGCCTGATCTGACAATTCTTGGAACACCGTAACGAGGCCAACGGGAGAACATGCGCAGTTTATGTGGGGGAAGGTAGTTCAAGTTGCAGAATCTTTTAATCCATGCTAGATCATGAGCACCAAGAGTTATTGTTGGGGAAGCAGGTGAAGCATTCTGAAAAGTGCGAGGAGGTTGACATACAGTAGCTTCTCCTTCTGTACGATCTCTTTCAACAGAGGATGAACATTGTTTTCCTGACGAAGGAGGAAATGATCTAAAAGATAGGTTCCATCGAAGGGAAAGAGCAGTGGATCTGAAGGGATCAAATACAAAATCACGAGGTTTCCCTTCAATCGGAAGTGCAAATAAATAATGATTCAATGGTTGGCCAGAGTCACAATCCCAGTCCATATTAACTTCAAGTGTAAATACTGGGACATCAAAAAATACCCCAGAAACACAGGGTGGAATTTTGGAACCACGTTTGTTTGCCATACTCTCCAAACTGGTCAATAAAATCTTGAAATATTCTGCAGAAAGAAAAACACGACCATCTGACTGGTGAATTTCCATAGAGCTAGTAAGAATTCCAAGTTCATCAAGCTTTTCATAAGGATCTGTACTTGCCGAAATATGCCATTTTGTTTCAGAAAATAATAAGGAAATTCTTCCATGAATGTAATTTCTCATGTCATCCCACCATGGCAAACTCTTCTCCTTTTTTGGTGGAACAATAAGTGGACCAGGCTTCTTAACACTTAGATTAGCCCTCCGTAGCACCACAGTGAAAGCATAACTAATATCAGCAAAAACTGGTTCATAGCCCACCCCAAATGACACTTCCCCTTTCTGAAAATGTAATGACAAATCTGTGTATGTCTTCATTGGTGGAGTAGTACCAGTAGCTGATCGAAGCATGCTTACCTTTCTCCATTCCCCAACATAGACTTCTTGAAGCATTTGAGGTTGAAAGCTAGTTGCCTACTTGAAATAAATAAAAGAATAACGACCAAGAAATATTATCAGCTTAATCATCATTTAGTTAATTCCCACAAAGCATAAAAGAAACACATATCAAGTTCAGTTTAAGAAGTAACATGCAGCTTTTTCTTAAAAGTCACAGGAAACATAAATTCATATGGATATTTGGACAGTTAATTATTTATTGGATCCATTAATGATCGTAATTCTATATTTTAACTGGTTCTTCATAACCAAAGGATGACCACAATATGTTAATCATTTGGGTTTCATTTTAATTCTGGAGATGGATGGAGGCAAAAGGTATCAAGCGGCCTTTCACGTTATTCTGAATAATTTTGAAGAGTGCAGTGAAAATTCTACTAGGCCACTAGTGCACTACTTTCTGTTTGTGAAGATTGGTGCTTCTCTGCTTGTAGCTACACAAAAAGGAGCCTTGAAGGTTTGAGGAGCAACTCATTTTGCAGCTGGGAGTGCTCAGAAGGTGTATGTTGCTGGTTTCAAATTTGGGGGACTTTTAATTTAGTCACTTTACTGGGTTTGGTTTTATGTATCGGGCTCTTGTTCTTTTTGTATACATGTATAAAACCTTTTAGCTGATAGGGATGTCTTATGCTGAGATTAGCCCTTCCTTCATTAATAAAATAAAACTCATTTGCTTATCAAAAGAAATTAGATTTCTTAGTATTACCTGCTGGGCCATTACAAGACGACCTTCACATTTACCAGAACTTCCAGCAAAAAGAGGATATGTGTAATCACGAATCTGGGCCACAAGAGAACCTGTATTTAAGAGAATGTTTGCCCCATACAGTCTGGAAAATGGTATGTCACATTCAAGACAAACAGGGTCAAGCTTCCTCAAAACTTCAATCATCCCATCATCTCCACCATCAATTTTTGTCAAGGTTACATCTAAGTCTGATGCTGACAGTGTAAGAAGAGAAATCCTTGAAGCACTAGGTTTGAAACCAGCTTGAAACTCATCATCTCTACTAGCACCTGACCCTTCAGATAACACTATGTTTTGGCATGCCTGATAATATGATCGGAATGATTGTTTATAAATTTCTTCTCTCACTGATTCAATAACTGAAGAGTTATTTACATCAACCTCAACATCATTAAAATAAACCGTTTTTTCTTGAGAAGAATTATTGGTGTCATCAGTAGATTTTGGATCTTGCTTGACCTTGGATATAAATTCATCAAAAAAGTTTAACCTCACAGCTAATTCACCAACTTCCTTCTTCAACAGATGATAATGTTCATCAAGCCATCCCTGGAGTGGTTCCTCTTCAATATCAGCAGTTAACTTGCGTATGAAAAACCTTACACATCCAAATTTTACTGAACTAGGCTTTTTAGCTTTAGAACTGTCTTTCTTCACAGGAAAAATTATATTTGTCTTGGCAGTAACAATAAGCTTCAAAGCACGCAACATATCCTCTAGAGCATCATCAATAGCACGCAATTGCAATCTGTAAGGCATACAAATGTGAACATCCAGACCTTGAATTACCCAATCCCATACTGTGGTTTTTGAATCAGATGCACTAGCAGATTTACTAGGAATCCGTGAAACCTGCATTCGACTACTCCTGATGATTCTGGCCCCATTAAAATTAAACATGAGCCCTTCAAGGAGCACTCCTATACGAGCATTCTCAGAAAAAATTGACTGCACCTGAACCATAGCCTCAACTCCATCTCCTAGTCCAGCAGATATATTTAACATTTCTACATCGACAGCAAAAACAGATTCTTTCTTCTTTTCAGGAGGCACTGATTCCACAGTAGCTTCATTTTTCTTATTAGAATCTCCTACATGAGACATGTCTTCAACATGTTCATTACCACGTTCTTGCAGCTTTGTATTGTGTACAACCAATTTCAGCTGGAGAACCAGTTCAATTAGTGATAGATGTACATCAGGCTCCCACCTCATGGTAATGTCAGTAGCACTGAAAAGAGAACAGGATGCATTTTTAAGGCTACCTGAGCGTTGAACAAGTTTGAGATTTTGCATGTTTAATAATGCCACCTTTGGTACTGGCTTATTTTCCTCCAAATATTCCTGATAGATAGATCTGGCCCTTTGAAGCTCTATCTGTGTGGATCTTTTCTCCTTGTTCAAACCCACCTTAAAATGAAAAATTTCAAGAGAAATACAGTACTTTAGCTTCTGGTAGTCATTGGAAACAGAGGACATTATGCTCGCACTGCGTGGGGTACCATCTGCTGACACATTTATTATAACTCTACCACCCTGTGAACCATAATTAACTCGCTTCGGATCAGGAACAACTGTATTTTCTAATCCAGTCTCCCCCAATACATACACTGAACACTTTTCCAGATTGAACTTCACCATTTGAGCTCCCTTCCCTGAATTTTTTGATGATGATGAACGCCCCCGGGTCTGCGTTGTTTTCTTCTTTGAACCAGAAAGGCTTTTCAACAGAACTTGAAAGGATATTGCAGTTGATATGAATGATTCTATACGCCTGAAAGTTAGATAAACTCCCAAACCAGTCACATCAACTGATAAACTTAGCACACTCTTAGGACCATCTTCTTGAGAGGATTTCACGTCCTTTTTTCCCCAATCCAATTTTACCTTTGTAATGTGCAAAATGGAGCCAAATTTTGATTCAGCGCCAAAAATACTTTCTTTCAAGAATTCTTGATTTTCATTAGCCAAGTTGAGGTTTAATTCACCCAGTTCAGTATGCACTGTAGTCCCCATATTCGAAGTGTTGTTTGCGACTAGATGTGTTGATTGTAAGCAACCCTTGATTTGGAAAGCAATAGACCGATGCTTTGTGGTAAGTGACTTTACTCAAGCATTTGAACTAACATACAAGATATCTTCATCCGATAGAGAACTTAAAATGGTCAAAAATTGGAGATAATAATTACTTAAACAAAGGGAATAAGATACCAAACAATCCATCCATATCTTTCAGTTGATGGAAATGATTAATTTAGTTCCATTTCAACAAAAGACTCAGAAGTCAGAACCAATAATGGACAATGATCCTATGAATTTCCAATCTAATATTCAAGTAGCTGTTACAAATGTTTCTCTCTTTTAGAGGTTTATAATGAGTATACGTGTATCATTAATGCAAGCTGATTAACATATAAATTTTGGATGCTTTTAGTTAGTTACTTTCACTGACATGATTTCATTAATAATTAAAAAAATGTTGCCTTATTTTCACTTCATTTACTGTTTCAAGAAAGTGTACATTCTCCTTGGACAAAACTTTCTTCAAGTACTTTTTTGTGTTATTTTCAATTTAAAATTGAAGTTTTACATAGTAATTTGCAAAGGAGAAATTACGTGAAAATTAGGTGACATTTTCGTAATTATTTATAAAAATGCATGAAACAAAAATGAAGCCAAAAACAAACCAAATGCACCCTTAAAGCTCCATAAAATACACAACTAGACTCTCTCATTATTAGACCAACAGACTTCGGTCCTTGCATTGTTTTTCTCTAAAGGTGTTACAGGCAGCAAGGTTATAAACCCAGCAGCATATTATAGAATGCGTGAATTTTAGCATCTACTGCAAACAATTTGCATGATATGCATGATAAATGCTCCAACTTTTTAACACGACTCAATAATATTATATAAAACAGTACTCGTAAGGGCATCCACTGCCACACGTAAGTCACACATAAATTCTTCTCCCTCCAAGTTCATAAATAACAATAAGCATATATATTTGCCAGTACTTACATGATACAGTGGAGAACCAGCCATATTAGAAAGCATTATTGTCATCTCAGGAGCTGAAAAATTACATGTCCACACGATGATGGTCTTACTCTTACTATCAGTTGATTTTGGTTTTACAACAGGAGCTTCTTCCCGAAGAACCATTTTCTTCTTCTTATTAGATGAATGTAGGACCAACCAAGGCTTTAATCTGCTCATTATGATGTTGCATTGTAAACCTCCAAGCTTGATTTCAGTTTCAGCTCTAACACGCATAACTGACTAGAGGAAGAGACCCAAAAAGAAAAGTAAGTTTGCACAGAAAATAAAAGAAAAAATAATTATAACTCAATTTAATAGTCCATTTCAAGCATCCTTCATTCATAGTTTCATACTATGAGAACATTGTCATTTAGATATAAACGTCTGCAGAAATGCTATTGTAAAATATTGTGGCTATCGAAGAATAACTCTCCTAAAAGCTTAAGATATTAGGTGAATGCTTAAAATTGTTTTACATCCAAAATAAATCACTAGGAGTTCTGTAGGCTTGAAACACGGACAACGAGCAAGCACTCTATTTTATGCTAAAAGTCAATTCTGGTAAGAAATGAGATGGCAAAGATCAAATTCTTCACCACTATCAAGAAGACTCTAATACCATATCAAGGAATAACCCTTCTAAAAGCTTAAGTATGAGGTGAAGTAAGTGAATGGTGTTATCCATAATAGTGGACCACAAATCAATGTGTTGGACCGCAAAAATTACCACCTGGTCAAATAATAAAGGCTATGATGCACAGATTCAATATGCATGTATCCGATGCAGCA
Organism: Cajanus cajan; assembly: GCF_000230855.2. Classification (NCBI taxonomy): domain Eukaryota; kingdom Viridiplantae; phylum Streptophyta; class Magnoliopsida; order Fabales; family Fabaceae; genus Cajanus; species Cajanus cajan. The sequence continues at coordinate 55,227,990 of NC_138525.1, forward strand.
ATGTGATTATATTATCCTTAAAATATATATGATACAATATGTACGGATCACGTATCAAGATATCTGGATATGCATAAAAATTGATAAAAGCTAATAAATATATAATTTCAATTCTGCAAATCCAAATTAAAAGAAAACCTTGTGGACATTATTAAAATATGCATTTGGAGGTGGTTGTGGGCTTTTAGTTTTTGGTTTTCAAATACAATTTTAAAGCAAAATGTATTTGGCTAAAATGGCTTTTAACTAAATTTCAAAAAAACTTCTACCTTTATGTTCAAAATGAAGAAATAAAAGATTTATGAATTCAGTTTTTAGTTTTAAAAACACACTCCAGCTACATTCGCCACCACTAACATTCTCGGTCCTACTACCAACATCACTATCATTGACACTGTCATTATCATCACTATCATGGCTACCACTTGTTGAAGATTGAAGAATCTACATCTGGAAGATGTTCCCTAGAAGTTTTAGTTTTGATGTTTTGTTCATGTTGCTTTTTATTTTAAGCCTATGTCAAAAGGATAATGTATTGATTGTTTAAAAGATTAGGCTTGTATGTGTTTGTTTGTTATGTGTTAAAAATTAGTAATTAACATGAAGGTGAAAATATCATAATACTCATTTTTCTTATTTCATTCATTGTTGAGAACATGAAGTATTAATTTACTGAGTGTTTGAGACTTTAAATGAAAACTTGAAAACATCAGAAATTTTCTGAGTTAAGGAATAGATTACCTGAACTGGTAATAGATTACCTGACTCATGTTGAAAAACTGATTGATACTGGAATAATCGATTACCATGTGTGGTAATAGATTACCAAACTGGTTCTGATGATTTCAAGAGGAAAAAGGATCGTGTTAATCGATTACCTCTTTAAAGTAATCGATTACCTCTGTTCCAAATGTGAGTTTTGTGTTATTTTGGCATCGTGTTAATCGATTACCATGTTAGATAATAGATTAAAACAGGAGCTGAAACAATTAGTTCAGTTATTCTAACTCGTGGTAATAGATTACCATCACAGGTAATAGATTATCTCTGTTATGAATATAACTGAAATAACTGTTTCCTTGCACATGAAAATTGTCTTTAAATAAGATTAAAACTGAAGTTTTTTTTAAGAAGAGAAAAAAGAGAATTTTCACACACGGAAAGAAGTTTTTTTAATACACATTACTGCAAAAGAGAAAAAGATTTTCTGAAAAAGAAAGAAAGAACATATCTGCTGAAAATCAACTTTTGGAAAAAGAAGTGTGCAAGATCAATTCAAGAAGATGAAGTTCATATAGAAAATTCATTCTAAACTGGTTTACGTTGTTGAAGATCATATCTACACGAACAGGTGTACTCGTTTCTGATCTTTTATTGTTTGGATGGTTTTAACTCTTGAGATTAGAGAATCTCTGGAAGAGTTGTGTAAAGAGAAATCTTGAGATAGGTTTTTCTCAAGTAGGATATTGTGGGATCAATATTCTTGGGTTATATGTTTCTTGTGGAGTCAAGAAATGGTTTGTTAATCTTGTGGGTGTCAAGATTTGCTTGTTAAATTCATTGATTGGATATTGCTTGTGCAGGGTGCTTGTAAAGAATATCAATAGTGGATTTGACTGGATTTAGAGGTGTATCTAAATCTGAAACTGGATGTAGGCCTTTGGATGGCTGAACCAGTATATATCTTGGTGCATGATTTTCTTAACCCTTACACTCTTTACATTCTGTATAAGTTTCTTGATTAATGTTGTATGAAGAAAAACATTATCTGCAGAAACTGAACTTTAAAGATTCTTGGTAATTGATAAATTCAATCTTTACATATCTTGTTATTCAAATCTTGTTGGATAAGCTGTGCATTTATAACTCTGAATTACCTTTTATGTTTAAAGGTTTGTTTTAAATCAAGATTTGTTTGGTAAAGATTTAGAAAGCAAAGAAGAAAAGGAAAAATAACATAGAATCTATTCAACCCCCCCTTATAGATTCTAACCGTAGGGACCAACAATTGGTACCAGAGCTGTATCTTGTAAAACATTCAAGACTAGATCTTTAGAAAGGTTAGATGGCTGGTAATCAATTACCGTTTGCTGAAGGTGCTTCTATAAACAGACCCCCATTGTTTTGTGGAGATAACTATCCCTTTTGGAAAGTTAGAATGAAAATTTTCATGGAATCTGTTCATAGAAATATTTGGCAGGCTGTAATCACAGATTACAAAATACCCACTAAGATAGAGGGAGGAAAAGAAATTGAGAAACCATATGATAGCTGGGATCAAAGTGAAATTAGAAGAGCAGAGAATGATGCAAAAGCTTTAAATATCATACATTCTGCACTAAATTCTGATGAATTTTTTAGAATTTCAGCTTGTTCTACAGCAAAGGAAGCTTGGGATTTAATCCAAGTAACACATGAAGGAACTCCAGAAGTGAGAAGAGCTAGAAAGAACACACTCATTCAGGAATATGAAACCTTCAGAATGAATCAAGGTGAAACTGTCATGGATATGCAAAAGAGGTTCATTCACATAATAAATCACCTAAAAGGATTAGGGAAAGACTTCGTGGAAGAAGAAGTAAATGTCAAAATCCTGAAGTCACTAAACAGAAGATGGCAACCAACTGTCACAGCAATTACAGAGTCAAAGAACTTAGCTCAGATGACAAGTGCTGAGTTATTTGGAAAGCTAAGAGAATATGAGATGGATCTGTCAAGGATTGCTGATGAAGAACAAAAAGATAAAAAGGCAAAAGGTCTGGCCTTAAAGGTAAAAGAATCCTCAAGTGATGAAGAGGATAGCAGCAATGAAAGTTCTGAACAAGAAGAATTAAATCTAATGGTGAAGAATTTCAGAAAATTCATGAGAAGGAAGAACAACAATAAGAGATTCTCCAGTCAGAAGAAATCCTTCAAGAAGAATGAAAACTCATCTCCAAAGTTCAAATGTTTTGAATGTGGAAAAGCTGGACACATGAGAGCTGACTGTCCAAGCCTGAAAAAGAATGAGGAGACGAAACAAAAGTTCAGATCAAAGAAAAAGAAAGCATACATAGCATGGGAAGAGAATGCCTCAACAACTTCAAGTGATAGTGATGAGGATCAGGAAGCAAATCTCTGTCTCATGACCAAACATAATTCAGATTATGAGGTATATGATTCTGACTCATCTATTGACTCGTATGATGAATTGCAAAATGCATTTGCTGAACTGTATGCTGAAGCAAAGAAATTAGAAAAATCAAATAATGTTTATAAAAAGAAAATGACACACATGAGAGATAAAATTTCTGATTTAGAGAATGATAACAGGAAACTACTTTCAGATATCTCTAAACTAAAGTCACCATGTGAGAACTGTGAAACATTGTATGCTGCATTAAAAGCAAAGGATAAAGAAAAACAGAATGTTAATGTTATGAAATCCATTAATTCTCACTCATGTAACTATTGTATGAAATCTGGTCATAACTACTACAGATGCATGATAAGGAAATTTGGCATTCCTAGTGGAAAATATAAATGGATTAAGAAATTAGATTATGTACTCACTGATTCTCCAGGACCCAAGATCCATTGGGTACCAAAATCAAATTGAATAACTTGTGTTGCAGGTGTGCTTGAGAGCAAAGCAATCAATGTGGTACTTAGACAGCGGCTGCTCAAGACACATGACAGGAGATAAAAGCAAATTTATCTCATTACAGGAAAAAGAAGGAGGATCTGTAACATATGGAGATAACAACAAAGGCAGAATACTAGGCTCAGGCAGTGTTGGTAACAATTCCAATACTCTCATTGAAAATGTCCTGTATGTAGAAGGTCTCAAATATAACCTGCTTAGTATTAGCCAGCTTTGTGACAAAAATTACAATATCTCTTTTAATAATCAATGCTGTATGGTTTGTGATAAGGAATCAAATGAAGTCCTGCTTATAGGAAAAAGAGTCAATAACATATACATCTTAGACTTAGAGCATTCATCATCCAATTCTTGTCTCACATCACATGATAATGTAACATGGTTATGGCATAGACGCATTGCACATATAAATGCAGATCAGTTAAATAGACTTGCATCTAAAGATCTTGTTAGTGGTCTTCCAAAGATCAAGTTCTCTAAACAAGGACTTTGTGATGCATGTCAAAAGGGAAAGCAGACTAGAGCTTCTTTTAAATCAAAGAAAGTTATGTCAACCTCTAGACCGCTGGAACTTTTGCACATGGATCTCTTTGGACCATCAAGAACCAAAAGTCTAGGTGGAAACACTTATGCTTTAGTTCTCATTGATGACTACTCCAGATTCACATGGGTTGCATTTATATCCCATAAAGACAATGCTTTTAAAGCCTTTAGAATCATTTCAAAAAGAATTCAGAATGAAAAGGACTTGAAAATTAAATCTTTGCGAAGTGATCATGGTGGTGAATTTCAAAATGAATCTTTTCAAACTTTTTGTGAAGAAAATGGTATTAATCACAATTTTTCTGTCCCTAGAACTCCTCAACAAAATGGAGTTGTAGAGAGGAAAAATAGATCTCTAATAGAGCTAGCAAGAGCCATGTTAAATGAAAATGGTTTACCAAAATACTTTTGGGCTGATGCAGTAAACACTGCATGCTATGTTCTAAATAGAATCTTGATTAGACCTATTTTAAAGAAAACACCATATGAGCTTTACAAAGGAAGAAAGCCTGACATTTCACATTTTAAAGTGTTTGGCTGTAAGTGTTTTGTTCTGAATAATGGAAAAGACACTCTTGGAAAATTTGATGCTAAGGCTGATGAAGGAGTTTTTATTGGATATTCTGCAATTAGCAAAGCATATAGAGTCTTTAACAAAAGTACCTTATCTGTTGAAGAATCTATACATGTTACCTTTGATGAAACTAACATCCTTGAAAAAGGAAAATCTCTTAATGATGAAGATGAGACAGGTGACAGTATTACACAAGAAGAAGAAAAACTGGAACTACAGCAGAAAACACCATCTGAAGACACATCACTACCCAAAGAATGGAGGAAACCCAAAGATCTATCTCTGGATAACATTCTTGGAGATATAAATAAGGGAGTTTCTACTAGACACTCTTTCAATCTTCTAAGTGATGATATGGCATTTGTTTCTCAAATTGAACCATTATGTGTGGAACATGCATTAAAAGATGAATTCTGGATAATGGCCATGCATGATGAACTGAATCAATTCAAAAGAAATGATGTTTGGATTTTAGTTCCTTTCAATAAGAATATGAATGTCATTGGTACAAAATGGGTTTTCAGAAACAAACTAAATGAAGAAGGTGTTATAGTTAAAAATAAAGCTAGATTAGTAGCCAAAGGATACAATCAACAGGAAGGTATAGACTTTGGTGAAACATATGCTCCAGTTGCTAGATTAGAAGCTGTTAGGCTTTTACTTGCATTTGCTTGTGTGTTTGATTTCAAACTATATCAAATGGCTGTGAAAAGTGCATTTTTAAATGGTCTAATTGATGAAGAAGTTTATGTAGATCAACCACCTGGTTTTGTTGACTGCAAATTACCTAAGCATGTTTACAAGCTCAAGAAAGCTTTGTATGGACTGAAACAAGCTCCAAGGAAATGGTATGAAAGGCTGAGTAAGTTTCTACTAACTCATGACTTTCAAAGAGGTAATGTTGATAAAACTCTTTTCATAAAGAGAAAATCAAAAGATATTCTGCTGATTCAGATTTATGTTGATGATATAATATTTGGATCAACTAACCAATCTCTTTGTGAAGAATTTGTTTCCAATATGCAGAAGGAGTTTGATATGTCTATGATGGGAGAATTAAGCTTCTTCCTAGGACTACAAGTCAAACAAATGGAAAATGGAATTTTTCTACATCAAACTAAATATAGCAAAGAACTGTTAAAGAAATTTGATATGGAGAATTGTAAGATATCAAATACTCCTATGTCTACTAATTGTTATCTAGATAGTGATATTGCAGGAAAAGATGTTGAAGAATCAATGTATAGAGGGATCATTGGATCTCTTCTGTATCTAACAGCTAGCAGACCTGACATCATGTACAGTGTATGTGTATGTGCTAGATTCCAATCAAAACCAAAGGAATCACATCTGAAGGCTGTAAAGAAAATACTGAAGTATTTGAAAGGCACAATCAATGTTGGATTGTGGTATCCTAAAGGTACTTCTCCATCTTTAACTGGTTACTCTGACTCCGATTTTGCTGGTTGTAAATTGGATAGGAAAAGTACAAGTGGAACGTGCCACACGTTTGGAGAATGTCTCATATCGTGGCAGAGCAAGAAACAAGCTTGTGTAGCACTCTCAACTGCTGAAGCTGAGTATATAGCTGCTGGAAGCTGCTGTGCTCAGTCAATTTGGTTTAAACATCAACTTCAAGACTTTGGTTTGAAGATTGATCACATACCACTGAAGTGTGACAACACAAGTGCAATTAACATTTCAAGGAATCCTATTCTACACTCAAGAACTAAGCACATTGAAGTTAGACATCACTTTATCAGAGATCATGTAGAGAAAGGAGACTGTGACATCAAATTCATAATGTCAGAAGATCAACTTGCTGACATCTTTACAAAGCCTCTACCAAAGGAAAGATTTTTCAAGCTAAGAACCAATCTTGGTATCATTAGTGAGTCCAATCTATCCTAAATCTCATAATTAAAGTATGATTGTGTGAATATGCATGAAATTGCTAAGCACTTATAGGTTTAAACTTGATGTATGTGCACTCATAATAGGAAATCACACAAAACACAGTATGCCCTGTATCTGCACACATTTCTCTGTGATAATCGATTACCTATCGGGTTAATCGATTACCATTGGAAGAAATGAAGAAATTGCTGAAAAATCAACAGCAGTAATCGATTATCAATTTTCAGTAATCGACTACCTCTGCTACTTTGATGCAATTTCTGATGCATACCCACTGTGATAATCGATTACCATGCGGGTTAATCGATTACCACTCACTCACTTGCATAATTACCCTGTTTCAGTTGCGAGATAATCGATTACCAACTGGGTTAATCGATTACCTGACGCGAACCCCTGTTTTTTTTCTCTCAAAAACCCTCTTTAAATCTGTTTCGAATTCAAATTAATTCAAAACTCTCTCCATTTTTACTTCAAACTAAAACGAACGAAACCCCTGGTTCCCTTTTCTATCTCAAAATCTATTTCAAAACCTAACCCTAAGCCCCATTCATGGAAAGTCTTGGCAAAGGAAAGCGTGTAAAGCACATAGCCAACAGAGATTACCCTCGTCCTACTACTCAAGGTCAAGGTACATCTAAAAAGAAGGGAAAAGATGAAAATGGTGCTTTGGTTTCAGAAGTTAAAGGAATAAAAGTTACTCTATCTGCTGATGTATTTTTGAAGATTGGTGGATTAACCAGAAATGGTATTAAACCTACCTTCAATGAATTAAAGATGAAAAATTTCTTAATAGATAAAGATACGTTTTTTATGAGTATGCTGAGGGATGTTTCAGCCTGGGAGGCTAATAAAGAATACAAAAGAAAAGAAAAGAGGAAAATTACATATAATGCTGGAGGTCTACGAATGGAAGATAGACTCCTACATTATGTAATTGTCTGGATTCTGGCAGCAAGGGGGAGCAATCACGCACAAATCAGTGAAGAAGATATGGCACTGCTCGCAGCTTTTAAGAACAACATTCAAGTTGATTGGGTATATGTGGTAGAAGACATAATGCTAAAGACAAGGAGGTTAATGGACTGCAAGTGTCCATATGCTGTGTTCATAAGCAAGGTATTGGTGTTCTATAAAGTTCCCTTAACTGGTGAAGCAAAAGAGGTCACCAGAGATGTTCATGATATCAAGGATAGAGCTCTGAAAATGATGAAGCTAGTAAAAACAGATGCTGGTTGGATAGCAAAGGAAGATGTTCCTACTGCTGAGACTACAGAGCCGTCTCAACCTGAAGTTCAAACTGAAGAAGAGGAAGGTGCTGAAGAGCCCAAGCCTCTTTCTACTTTTGAGCTATCTGTTCTGGCAAAGCTAGATGACATCAGAGAAACTCAGAGAAGAGATTATCAAGAGCTGAAGGCTTGTTTTGAATCTATATCTGAACGACTGGATGCGATGAACATACCCTACCCTGAAGAACTTTAGTTATGCATTACATTTTAGGCACTGCATTTTAATTTGTTCAGCATAAATACTTTGATTTATATTTCAGACTTAAAGTTTGTAATAGTTGTAGTATTTGTATGCTTCTGAACATTTTTAATGCTTATATGATGAAAGTCTTATTAAGTGCTTGTTGTTTTTGTTGCATAAGTATCATGTTATTTCTCTGTTTACTCTGTTTTTTTGGTTTGGTTAAGCCAAACAGGGGGAGAAATTCATGAGAAACTGATTAAATGTTTATATGGTTGTTTATGTATTGTATAAGAAATAAATGGAAATAGAACTGCATAATGCTTTGTATGGAAGTTTTTGTTCTAGACATATGCAGGTTCAAATTCAAGTTCAAATTTCAAACAAACAAGTGAAACAAAACAACATGATGATTGTGAAAGTCAACATGAAGAGTTTGGCTCATCAAAACCAAAAAGGGGGAGATTGTTGAAGATTGAAGAATCTACATCTGGAAGATGTTCCCTAGAAGTTTTAGTTTTGATGTTTTGTTCATGTTGCTTTTTATTTTAAGCCTATGTCAAAAGGATAATGTATTGATTGTTTAAAAGATTAGGCTTGTATGTGTTTGTTTGTTATGTGTTAAAAATTAGTAATTAACATGAAGGTGAAAATATCATAATACTCATTTTTCTTATTTCATTCATTGTTGAGAACATGAAGTATTAATTTACTGAGTGTTTGAGACTTTAAATGAAAACTTGAAAACATCAGAAATTTTCTGAGTTAAGGAATAGATTACCTGAACTGGTAATAGATTACCTGACTCATGTTGAAAAACTGATTGATACTGGAATAATCGATTACCATGTGTGGTAATAGATTACCAAACTGGTTCTGATGATTTCAAGAGGAAAAAGGATCGTGTTAATCGATTACCTCTTTAAAGTAATCGATTACCTCTGTTCCAAATGTGAGTTTTGTGTTATTTTGGCATCGTGTTAATCGATTACCATGTTAGGTAATAGATTAAAACAGGAGCTGAAACAATTAGTTCAGTTATTCTAACTCGTGGTAATAGATTACCATCACAGGTAATAGATTATCTCTGTTATGAATATAACTGAAATAACTGTTTCCTTGCACATGAAAATTGTCTTTAAATAAGATTAAAACTGAAGTTTTTTTTAAGAAGAGAAAAAAGAGAATTTTCACACACGGAAAGAAGTTTTTTTAATACACATTACTGCAAAAGAGAAAAAGATTTTCTGAAAAAGAAAGAAAGAACATATCTGCTGAAAATCAACTTTTGGAAAAAGAAGTGTGCAAGATCAATTCAAGAAGATGAAGTTCATATAGAAAATTCATTCTAAACTGGTTTACGTTGTTGAAGATCATATCTACACGAACAGGTGTACTCGTTTCTGATCTTTTATTGTTTGGATGGTTTTAACTCTTGAGATTAGAGAATCTCTGGAAGAGTTGTGTAAAGAGAAATCTTGAGATAGGTTTTTCTCAAGTAGGATATTGTGGGATCAATATTCTTGGGTTATATGTTTCTTGTGGAGTCAAGAAATGGTTTGTTAATCTTGTGGGTGTCAAGATTTGCTTGTTAAATTCATTGATTGGATATTGCTTGTGCAGGGTGCTTGTAAAGAATATCAATAGTGGATTTGACTGGATTTAGAGGTGTATCTAAATCTGAAACTGGATGTAGGCCTTTGGATGGCTGAACCAGTATATATCTTGGTGCATGATTTTCTTAACCCTTACACTCTTTACATTCTGTATAAGTTTCTTGATTAATGTTGTATGAAGAAAAACATTATCTGCAGAAACTGAACTTTAAAGATTCTTGGTAATTGATAAATTCAATCTTTACATATCTTGTTATTCAAATCTTGTTGGATAAGCTGTGCATTTATAACTCTGAATTACCTTTTATGTTTAAAGGTTTGTTTTAAATCAAGATTTGTTTGGTAAAGATTTAGAAAGCAAAGAAGAAAAGGAAAAATAACATAGAATCTATTCAACCCCCCCTTCTAGATTCTAACCGTAGGGACCAACACCACTACCACTATTGACACTGTCACTGCCAATCCTATCATTGAAACTGTTACCACCATTATTATTGCAGTTATTACCAACCAACCCTGCCCTGTCGCCACCACTACATAAAACACTCTTAAACAAACTTTAACACGATACAAAACTATCCGTATTGGATATGTAAAACAAATGCAAGTATTGGACTATTGGTGCTTCATTGATTAAATTTAAAGGTGATAGATTCTCTATATAAACTGTGTAATATACATTTTTATTGCCCCTAATATTACGAAAACTTTGACAGGTGGAGCAAACACTAAAAAATACCAACTATACGGAGATATAAAGGTTTGTTATATGGATGGCAAAATTACTTACCTGTACAGGGATGTACACAAATGCTCCCAGGTTCAGCCTCAATATCTCCAGGATGGAAGAACCAGCTTCTCTAAGAAGCTTTAATATCAATAGAACAGTAGAAAAGTTGTCAGCAAGAAGGGAAGTGGGAAAAAAGTGAAAATCATACCACAAGCTTCAACAAATCAATAGACACACTCCATACATGAATTTCACTAAATTCAAATTGAAAATGAAGACGTGTACTCTCCCCAACATCTTTGGCGGGTCGTGATTTGATGCTTTTGAATTGGATGCCCTTGATGTTATTTTCAACAGAGAGACTATGTTCACGATGCACAAAACTCACATTCAGCTTTGGCAGATTGAGGCTGACCTACAATAAGAAGCATAATTACATGGCCGACAGTAAAACTATTTGAAAAAACCTTGAACAGTTTTTATCTTTGGTTAAATATAATCCGAAAATATAACAGAAACTATTTGTCCCATTAAGAACCACAAAGTTGATATACTTTTGCTTTGAATAGGGCCATAGAATTCTAGATTAAATTGCCTGTTGAAAACCAAAAATCACCATGAACATAAACAAATATTCAGACACTTACAAGTGAAGGAATCACATTAGCCACAAAGCCAAACTCTGGTGTTTAAAAAATTTGAAAATGACTTGAAAGACTACAACAAGGCATCTAATTACTGAAGTGCTATGAAAGGAGCTCAAAATTGGGGAAAGGCTGCACAAAGATGCATCTCTGTGCCACACAACCTACCGGCAAGATAAGCTGAAGATATAATGCACTTTGCTAAGATGGATAAATATTTACGACAATCAAAGAATAGGACCTAGCAACACTCTGAATTGATAACACTAAATGTAGATAAAAATATGATTATGATAATTGGATTAGGCCTAACTCAACCGCAAAATCTAGCTTAGCAGAAGAGGGTTGCCCATATTATGAATACTATAGTTTCTGTACCAAAGAGAGTTGGGTCAAGCAAAAAAGCTATTCTTTTGCAATGTGGTGAACTAAGATTTGAATCCTTGCTAGGAGTAGGAGAAGTGCCCACATTTAGTACCAGACAGTGCCTCGAATAGAATTGTTTCTAACAGAGAATGTGTTGGGAACCAAAACAAAAGAGTATGGTTTCTGTTATTTTGTTATGCTATTATTACCTTGTAACTAACAGCTGACTCAGCAGACAGCTAGACACCAATCATATAAATACTTGTAACCACTTGTATGAACACTTGAAAAATAAATTTTACATTCTTCGGAACACAGCAATATAGTCACTATTATATACATAAATTGATTATAATGCTATATACACACAATAGTTACATGTATAACATTCAAAAAAAAAAAAAAATAAGTGAAAGGTATTTTCGAGATAATAATATTAAATGAGGTTAAATTAGTTAAATTTTGCTTATATTTGAGACTCTTAGAATAGTGGATTAAGCCTAACTCAACCCTACAAAACCGGGTTGTAAGGTGAGGGTTGTTTTCCACTTATATACTATTTAATTGCTTAATCTCTAGTCGATATGGGACTTGGATTTTTCCCAATATACCTCCTCACGTCCAGCACTATTGGGCTTGGTACGTGGATAAATGGTAGGTGGCCCTTTTTTAATGATCTAGGATTGGCGGAACTTGAATACACCCCCTCATGTCCATGGTGCATGTATCAATGAATGGTGGGTGACCCATTTTTAAAAATCTAGGATAGCTCTGATATCTTCTTAGAATAGTGAATTAAGCCTAACTCAACCCTACAAAACCGGCTTGTAAGGTGAGGGTTGCTTTCCACTTATATACTATTTAATTGCTTAATCTTTAGTCGATGTGGGACTTGGATTTTTTCAATAGAGACCAATACCCATATGATTTTTTTTTGTTGTATTCGAGACTGAAGGGAATACATCATTACCAAATAAGCCGAGAAGCTATTTCAGTAACTAGAACACCAAGCCACCCATTCACCAGTCAACACAACCCAACCATTGCACCAAGGCTCAGGAAGCATATGTCATTATTAGAAAAACAAAGCATGTTTAATTTCTCAAACCTTTTGAGGAAACTTAGAAATATGGCCTGCAAGTGTTTGCTGCTTCTTGGAAGGGTCTTTTGTGCTCATAGATTCAACATTTGACACTTTATTTTTCTCAGAGCCAGAAGAAGATTCCGATGAACTCTTTTTTTTCACAAGCAACCCGTCATTCAAATTCACAGTGACTTCTCCAGTGGAAATTTCCAAATTCCTTATAATTATACCCACTTCACTGCATGGAGAAGAAAAACAACAAACTAAGAAACCATATAAGAATAATAAATGAAAATCGGGAAAGGATGAGAGTGTCCAAGTCGGGTAATCTTGCAGCAACGCTGCATAACACAAGGCTAGGTAATTTTTTTCTTTTAAATATGAGGACATTTATAGAAACTGCAAAGGGACAAACCAAGTATAATGTATAATTATAAAATGGGACCTCTATGTAGGACAAAGCAACATATGATCAGCTACAAATATAAAAATTAAAAGCAAGTTCCATTTGACAGATTCTATTATTTAAAATACTATTAGGAACAAATGGAGTGCTAATGCTACCTGAATTGTGAACCAAACCAGAAGAAAGTTTGGTTTGGAATTTTTAAATTTGGGACCAACAATGAAATATTTGTCAAACTAACAGTCTGTTTCCAATAGTTTTAATTCACTATTGAGATATGATGCACCATGCGAAAACTGCAATCTCCACTTATAAATGAAGCTTTTCACTTCAAAATTTCCATTGGCTTCAACAATAAGCTTCACACCATACAGCTTGTGAACATCTTGCTTACAGATCCACTTCCTTTACTCCAACAACCACTCAAACAAGTGGAGTGCATGATTAATACCATTATAATAAAAATTTATACAAGGAAGATTAGTACCTATCATGGCCTAATTCACATGAGACAGAGAATTTTTCACAGATAAAAGTAGCCGGAGCCTTTTCTGTAGCAGCAATAGATGCTTGGCTTGAAGCATTGAGTCCTCCACTACTAGAATCAGATAACTGATTACTGGTAACTTGAGCCTCGGGAAGGTTAACAACAATGGGTAATATTTGTACTCTAACCAACAAATTTGACTCGGATCCACCATCTTTAGATATATCAACATTCAACTTCCCAAGTTCAACAGTACCTTTAGGTGTCTGCAATATTCAAAAGAGATTATCAGTGACCAAAAGAAGATTTTCAAATACGATCTCAGTCCCAGTAGAATCAAGAAGAAATAAATACAAATTAATTCAAATGCACATGTATATATGTCGTATTAAAATTTGTTTTACTCCTCAAAAATAATCACAACATACTATCCTCTAACAATCATTTTAACTATATGTTTACATATTATACAAACAGACAGAGACACCCCAGTATTGGAACTTAGAAATACTAAAATCAATGTGTTGGCCAAACAAGAAAGTTAAAAATGATACTGTGCATACCTTCAAAACCAAGTTTGTCACACAAAGTGACAAATATCGTGCAATATTGCTTATGGTCTTCCACTTTCCCTTGCCAGATCCAGAAGAACGACCACTGGATTTTCGAGTTTTCTTCTTCTCAGAGCTAGAGCTGCTTTTGATTGAAGGTCGCGTAGCAACTTCTAAGTTGCATATTATTAGTTGCAACTTTGGGTCCCCTGAACTAGAACCCACACCATGTTGAAGCAAGGAATGGCGTAAGCTGAGTTTAATTTCACCAATAGATACAGATTCAATAGGACCCTGTACATGTCATAAATCAACAGAATATATTGCTGTGGGACCTTAGAGACAGAAACAAACATGGCAGTCGCTAGAATATGAGACAGAGAATTTGAACTAAGATCTACAGAATGGGCTGTATAGAGAGAAACCATATCAACTGAACCAAGTAGTGTACTATTTGTACTAGAAGATTATTTAATCATGCAATGTACACGAATTACCATAATAAAATCCAATGAATTTGGATTTTACTATATCAAGCATGTCCCAGTGCCCTATAAATTTCGTAACTTCAAAATAAGGCAGTGAATGAAGGCAAAAAAAAACCTTTTTAAACTTTACTGCCACGTCTCTTAAACTATTACATCCACCAACGCAAAATCCAACTGATGCACCTAGTACCCGGCTCAAAATCCAAGTCAGCAATGCAAAAGAAAATCTGTTAAAAGACGTGTAATCAGAAACAAGTAACAAAGTGGTTAAAACACAACAAATCGCTATACCATTAACTATAATAAAAACAAAGTAATCGCAGCATAACAGTCAATATTATACGTAGTTGTCCTTCTTCCAACATCTTGACACCGAATGTAAAATACTACAAAAAAATATAACGGTGTAATCTATTACTATATACCTATTTTTATCTATTATAATAAAGGAACTATATATCTAAAACAAATTATTATAACTTTTTTTCCAATTTCTTTCTTTCCTCTAACATTTCTATCCATTCAAACAAGTGAAAGAGAAAATTTTCCACTTCTTCATTTTTTATTTCTTTCTTTTGCATTTTTTCCTCTTTCATTCTTAATCCAAACAGAGCATAATCAGGTCATTTAGCCAAGAAATTCTATAAAAAAAATTAAGATTTTATATTTATATATATATATATATATATATATATATATATATCTTATATTTATAATTATTTTATTTTTATTTTTATTTCTATTTTTAAAAACATTGATCTTCATTTATCATAATTTTGAACAAAGTTATTTTAATCTCCACTACCAATGTTATGTCACAAAATATATATATATATATATATATTAATCCTTTATCTTTTAAAATATTTATTTTAGTTTTTTATCTCTTAAATTTGGACTAATTCAAAATTTGAAACTTATCTTATTAGATTCACTTATAAAAGAACAATTGAAATTCAAATAAAAAAAATGTTACAAACATGACGAAAATTGCATGAAAATGAGTCCAAAAAGGCAATTGAAAAATTTTTAAAATTATAATTTCATACTATTTTCTAGTTATTTTTTAGACATATTTTTCACACGATTTTCACTATGTATATAAATCTTTTGGATTCGAATGTCAATTGAGTTTCATAATTTTTATATAATTGAATCTAATGTTACAAGTTTTCCGTCTTAAATTAGCCAAAAAATTGATTCAAAATTACATTGTAAAGTTAAAAATAATTATTGTTTTAAAAGGACCAAATTGATCCAAACATAAAAATAAAAGATCAAAATGAATATTTTAATAGATAAAAGACTAAAATAAATCTAAAAAATAAGATAAAAGATCAAAAGTATAATTTTATATATATGTGTGTGTGTATATATATAAATATAAATATATATATATAGAGAGAGAGAAAGAGAGAAAGAGAGAGAAAGCAGGAGAAGAGAGAGAGAGTGAATGAGTAAAAGAGCAAGCGAGCGTATTAAGTGAGATGAATATTTATAATGAGAAGATGAGAAAGATAAATCTGAATTATACATGGATGGTTTGAATTAAAATTTATTTAATAATCACATGAATACTTAAAAAAAATCACAATTTTTTTAATTTAATTTTAATCAATTATGTATGTTTGTATGGTTAAAAACTAAAAACATAATTTAAGTTCTTGTTAAAAAATTATAACATTGAAATTTTTTCACTCTTTGCAAAACTAACTGTCTTCTTCTTCTTCTAGACCCACCTAAGTTGTAGGAAAGGGGTTGATAGTGGTGAAGGGTTCATAGAGCTTGGTAATAAGGGGTAGAAAGAGTAGTGACGCAACTACGGGAGTTTCAAAGTTCTTCTCCTCTCTTCCTCTTTTCTTCCCATCCAGAGAGCTTAGAATTGAGGTAAAGATAGTTAGGACTTGATCTTGGTGGATGATTGTGTGACTTTTCATGTTACATGTGTGGTATGAATGCTCGTTGATGCATAATTGTTTGAATGTTAAACTGATTTGCAAAGAGACTTGGTGTTCTTAGTTTCTTGGAAATTTTTGTGGTATTTGGAGTTTTTGGGGGAACTTTGATTTTGCACCCAAATTCTTATTATGAGTTGTTTTGTTGTGGAAATTAATGTATTTTGGTTGTTTAGATGAGTTTTTATGGTTTAGAATTGAGATTGGAGCTTGTAGGAAGCTTGGGATGGAGTGGAGAGGTTTAGGGGTGTCTTTAGAAGGAAATGGCTGAGCCGTTTTGAAACGGCTAAGTGGAATTGGATATTAGAATTAGGGGTGTTTTTGGAAGGAATCCACTAAACGATTTTGAAACGGTTGAGTGGTTCAGTGCTTTCTGAATTAGACTTTGTTGTCTTTATAGAAGTTGTAGCCCTAGATGTTAAATTTTCAATAGCTTTGGAATCACCTAAAAAGGTGGTCTAAAACTTCAATTGTGATCTTTTTAGTGAACAAAGGCCAAGTTGTCAGTATTTAGGTAAATTGTTGTGATTTTTGTAATTTTCACTATAGTAGATGATGGAATTAAAACTTTAAGGCTTCATAAGTGTTGTAGATAATATTCTTATTTTTCATATGAGATAAAAATGAGTTTGATTGAATTAGTGGAACTCCAATTATGTTGAGTTATGTGAAGGTTGTCTTTGTACTATAGTTGATTTTGGTAAGTTGAATGTTGATACATGTTGTATGATGATGATGACAAGCATCAATATGTTATTAGGTTAAGCTGCCTAGCATTGATATGCTATGTGTGATTAATATGTTATAAATTGCACGGTTGAAATGTTGAATAAGCATTGATATGCTATTATTAAATAAATTGTTGAGCATTGAGATGTTATTCTTGGTTGAGGTGTTAAGCATTAGTATGCTATACATGATTGGTGTGATTTGATCTCTACATGCATTGACCTGGGGAAATGTATATAAAAGATGTATGTTGAGGTGTTGATACTAAGAATGCTACAAACATTAAGACATGTAAATTGACTTAGGACTAGAGGAGAGGATATTGTTTAGAAAGTGAATATCTCATATAGGGAATCTTATTTTGGTGCTTTGGGAGGCCAATTGTTGAAAACCCTCTCTGAGTAGGTGTGAAACTCTTTGAGTGGATTTTGTTGAGTCTCCTCTATGTCCTTAGTTAATGTAGAGTAAAGTATGAAGTCAAGGGCTACAACTCCTAACTGATTACTGACAAGGTTGTGTGATTCCTTGCAAATAGTTAGTGGACTAACACTACATGTGACTTGGTAATGTATGTTAAGATCGTGGTACGCCTATACCCAATTATATTATTCCTGACGATGGAATCAAACTTTTCTAATATAAGTGGCGACATCTGAGAAATCAGAAATTAGGGATTAGTATCCCATTTTAGCTATGATCGAGTGAGCGCATTTTGGTGTGAAAATAATTGAGTTGATTCGATAGGTCACTTAAATTGTTCTAGTGTGTTAGGAGATCTTCGTAGGTGAATACGTGACAACACATTAGTTGAGGTGTTTTCGCATGATGTGTTGTTGATTAGTGTGTTCATATGCATTAGATGAGTATATTATTGTTTGATATGACTTAGTGTGCAGCTTTCAAACATATTGGTGTTGTGTTATTTGGTGAGTGTTGTAAACCATAAGGTGGTTGGTTGGTTTACATGTTGGTAAGTAGTATAAATGTTATTTCATATACTAGTATGCTTTTGAAATTTAGTTTATCCTTGCATGCTTTTTATGTGGTTTGGATTGCGATGATCATGATTTTTCATGGGAATAGGATAGGGTTAGTCAGAGCGGACTTCATGGAGATGTTGTAGGGCCATTTCGATGGTATAATCTTGTATTGGACTATTTTTTATGGTCTGTATAATAGTGTTTGACCAGCATTTAAGATTCTATATTATTTTATATAAGATGATTGTACATATACTGTATATATAGTTGTTCTTAGTTGGACTTGTACTTATATATATGTCATAGTGTGCATATCTATGTACAGTGAATATAAAATCTTAAGCATGTGAATAGTTCTGTTATTAGTTGGTGATTTCACGAAATATAGTGATCACGACGTATAATTACAAAAATTGTATTTATGTTTTACTAAAAATAATAAATAGAACTAAGAAATAAAATAGACAAAAATATTTTCAGTCCTTACAAAATTTGTTAGTTTTGATTTTAATTTATGGAAAAGAATTTATTTATTTTTCATCCTACTAAAACTGAAACTATTATTTTTATTTTTTAATCTTTATATGATCATTTTTAACCACTTTTTATTTATTAAAAAAATAAATGAACATCCTAAATGTTGCATAATATTACTAATGATATTATGTCAATGTTTGACACCTTTAAAATTTCGTATAGATCAATAAAATAATTATCATTTATTTACCTTAAAATAGTCAATATAAATCATTAAAATAATTAATATTTATTTATCTTAAAATAATCGCTAAAAATTAAAAATAGCAACTTTAAATTTTAGAAAGATAAAAAATTGTTATTTTTTTATAGAAAGCAAATTAAAATGTATTTATTTTACTAGAATAAAAAATAATATTTATAAATTTTAGAATAATAAAAACAAAGAAAAGAATATCACAAAGATAAAAATTAAAACTATTTAATTTTAGAGAACTAAAAATATATTTAAGTGAATATAATATTTCTTATTTTGCCACCAAATCACATTTTTCCGTTAGCTATGTGTATAGAAGAACATCTATATCGAAGAATATTTGTTACTAGGGGTGAGATTTTTAATAAATTTCAGTATTATGAGAGATTAGCCGGTGGCTCTCTTTAGTTCACTTAAAATAATTAAATAAATGCTATACCTCAAAACAAAATCTTTCCTTGCTATGCAATAGTTTTTTATAGCAAAGAAGCACTTTTATTTTCCCCATTTTTCAGAATTTTATTCACATTGTCATCGTTAAGAAGATTAAAGTAAAACTTGGTAAAAAGGGATATTAGATTTTTTTTTTCTTCTGGTTCGGACAAAAGGGATATTAGACGAGTACACATAAGTAATTTTGAGAAAATTTCCACACACACTATTACAAGCTTTGAATTATGATTTACGCTAAACATCTTATCTATCTCAACAATTACTAGTACTTATCTTTGAATTATTTAATTTTTCTTCATCTTTTATTTATATATATATATATATTAAATTTATCAGTCAATTCAAATTAATGAAAGAAAATATATTAAATAATCTTAAAACTTTTAAAATTTTATAAGTTTAATCTATATTATAAAAAAATTTAATTCAACAATTAAATTATTAAAAATTTTATATAAAATATAAGTTATTAAATAGAATAAATTTATTGTTGGAGTAAGTGAATCAATCTTATATATATATTTAAAAATTTTGATTCATTGATATTCAAAATTTGAATCTAACACCTTGAACATTCTATATCTTAACTTCCATTGGTGTATATTACTTCAACCCTCATTGTTAGACCTATCTCAATAATTCTTTCAGTCTTGTATAATAAAAATATCCAATATTTTTATATTAATATTATTTAAATTTCTAATTATATATTTGGTAATTATTTTAAACTAAAAAAATTTGATTTAGAAACATATATAATAATGTGATAGCATGTCTTTCTAGTTGTATACACGATAATTTTGAAACATGTGTAACCGTATAATGACACAATAGTATTAAGAAGATAATAATGCTTCAAAAAAATTAGGTTAAAAAAAGTAGTAATTTTATAGTTTTGATATCTAAAAAATTATATTTAATGATGATTATTGTAACAGCCCAAGCAACCCGCATGAGGATATTGTCCGCTTTGGCCCACGGCCGCACGGTTTTGCTCTTGGCGATGACACGCATGCCACCCCAAAAGGCCTCCTCCAAGGCAAGTCCTGCCAACCCATCAGAGTAGCGCAGCGACCCCACATGGCCAGATATTGTCCCCTTTGCCCTCAGGCCTCAGGGTTTTGTCCTAGGCAATGCCCTCATGGCATCCCTAAGGGCCTCCTCACAAGGAAGGTATCCACACCCATATATATGGCATGCTTCGTTCGCCTTCCTAACCGATGTGGGACTATATCCACCCCCCCTCAAGGGAGTCCAGCGCCCTCGCTGGCACACCGATCCGGGCCCCGGCTCTGATACCAATGTAACAGCCCAAGCAACCCGCATGAGGATATTGTCCGCTTTGGCCCACGGCCGCACGGTTTTGCTCTTGGCGATGACACGCATGCCACCCCAAAAGGCCTCCTCACAAGGAAGGTATCCACACCCATATATATGGCATGCTTCGTTCGCCTTCCTAACCGATGTGGGACTATATCAAGAGCAAAACCGTGCGGCCGTGGGCCAAAGCGGACAATATCCTCATGCGGGTTGCTTGGGCTGTTACATTGGTATCAGAGCCGGGGCCCGGATCGGTGTGCCAGCGAGGGCGCTGGACTCCCTTGAGGGGGGTGGATATAGTCCCACATCGGTTAGGAAGGCGAACGAAGCATGCCATATATATGGGTGTGGATACCTTCCTTGTGAGGAGGCCTTTTGGGGTGGCATGCGTGTCATCGCCAAGAGCAAAACCGTGCGGCCGTGGGCCAAAGCGGACAATATCCTCATGCGGGTGGGTTGCTTGGGCTGTTACAATTATAATAAAAATGCAATAAAAAAATAGAATTAAAAACCCAGTCCAAAGATTTAGAAAATGTCTGTTTCCAATGAAGGCTCAGTTCAAGTCCAATTCATCCGTTAGCTAAATGCATGAGTTTTGAAGCAAAATGAAAGAGAATGGAGATTGGATCACATCAGAATAAAGAA
This sequence comes from Cajanus cajan, assembly GCF_000230855.2. Lineage (NCBI taxonomy): Eukaryota > Viridiplantae > Streptophyta > Magnoliopsida > Fabales > Fabaceae > Cajanus > Cajanus cajan. Next base: position 55,249,324 of record NC_138525.1, read on the forward strand.
CTGTTCACAAAAAGAAACAGATGGAGCGAAGAGAAGCATGGCTACTAAGGTTGAATACGAATAGAGAACATAAAAAATATGGGTTCCAAACTTCCAATGAAGTCAAAACAGATGGAGAAAAGGGTTTGATGTTGTTGCCTGCTGGAGAGAAAAGAGTTTTAAGGCCAGAAAAACCCATAAAGGGCTAAAAATTTATAGTTGTTTTAGCAATATGAACTCGGATGTTCTGTGTTTTGCTTCAACACTATGTCCTTGTGACTTCTATTAACAACATTCTATTTTCTCACTTTTCCATGAAGGAAGATTTCCTCCAAAGAGAATACAAAACAGCCTAAGATTAGTCTTCTATCTCTACGAAATGTAACCCAATCGGTATATTAGTGCAGGCAACTATGTCTTTATAACTTCTATTTATACTAATCAATTTCCAAATGAGCTTTCAGTAAATCTCGAAACTCAAGTAACTGTGTCCCAATGATCATCAACATATGGGGAATTGAGTACATGTAGCACATTATTCATTTGTATGTAATCAGTGCTTAGATTCAGCATCACATTATCTCTGTATTCAATGTTAAACATAGTATAAATATTATAGCATGTGTAAACTGTTATATAAGTTTTCATTCAAATTCTATATGGTATTGGTAAGCCACCCATTCCACTAACTAGTGGTGCTCTACGCATACCCCTTCTCTGGTGCGTCCACGAGATACTACTATTAAGTAGTCCATGAGCACCAAAGCTTGCAACCTTTTCCAATTAGTTGCAAACTTTTCTAGTGGCTACTTTCTTGACTCACACCCACTCTTAGTCAAATTCCTAACAATCCGAGTAAACCTTTTCTGCAATTCAAATTGATTTCATTTTCAACCTAAAATTGCCAGACAAGTATTCGAAATTCAATCTCACCCACTAGCATTTGTTAACACCATACATCCCAAACAAAATCGCATCAGAAACAATAATAATCGATAATCATGGCTGAATATGTCAAAATTAAGAGAAACACACATATTTAACAACAAAATAGATAATGGTTGAGGACTTACATGAATGTGATCGACAACGTAAGACAAAATATCGAGAAACTGTAGAGGAAACTAGCCGGAGAAACATCCATTTTTATTCGATGCGGAAAATCACTTGTATGCCAAAGGCAATGAAAAATCGAAACACCTTTTGATCACGTTTTCGAAATGCGACAGAGGAAGACGATTGTTTAATCACGTAACACCATGGCGGAGTGCACCGAAGAAAGTATGGTGGAATGAAAAGAACCCTAAAATAATTATTGCATGGAAAAAAGGCATGGAAACTAGACTCGTTCTTTAAAAGCACGTAGTGTGTGTTTCAGAATTAAGATCCGCTCCGTGAGGTGCTCGATGATCAAAGATGTGCCATCGGTAGAGCTTTCCTCAATACAACCTCTATATATTTATTTAAAATATAAAAACTTAAAATATCATAATTTATAACTTACATATTTTAAATAAAATTTTAGTCCTCAATTTTTAAAAATTTTAATTTTTAGTCTCTCTTAACATATTTTGCTAATTTTTTATACTTTATTAATTTTTTATGACATAATTATTTGAAGGATGTCAAATCATATAAAATATTTTTTTAATTCATTTGTCGTGATAATAATAATATAGACAATAACATAAATTAAATAAAAATTATGATTGATATTAATTTTTAAATTAAATAAAAATAAATAAGTAAGATTTGACGTGAAAGTTTAATAAAATCATTAGATTATAATACAAATCATGGATAAAAACTTGTTTAACTCTTTTAATGTTAAATCAATGTCATTCAATTCCTTTCCTTAAAATTTATATATAAAAATGAATGCTTTGATATATTTTATCCAAACCAATTCCTATCTAGACATGACAATTATTTAATGTATAAATATTAGTTGATTTATATTTATTCTTATAATAATTGTTTAGGTTAAGTATGTTATTACTTCATGTAAATAAAGAAATATTTACTTTTTAGCATTGAGAGTTACCAAAGAAACATTAAAAGCTAATTGCCCCTGGGTTAAAAACTACCCATGGCTTCATTATAATGTAGATCAGTTGGGCTGGCATGCCAAACAAACATTACATCCAAAGAATTAGCAACTTCATTTGCCAACCAATTAGTACTCTTATCTTATGCTGTGTTGGGTAGAGAAGAAAAACAAAGTAAAAAAATAGAGAGAGAGAAACTTGAAAAAAGAAAAGTAGGTGAAAAAAATAAATAAGAAATAAAAAAAAAATTGGTTATTTGGGTGAGAAATATTATTATGTATGTTTAATAAGATGGAAAGAAATAGGTGAAAAATAAAGTATAAAAAAAGAGATGAGAGAAATGCAAAAATAAAAATAAACAAAAAGTAAAGAAATAGAAAATAAAAAATTATGAATTATTTATTTTAATCAATTAAATAAAATTATATAACTAAATAAATAATATTTTAAAATAAAATAAATAACTAGTTAGAAGTAAGTAAATAATTCTAAAGTAAAATTAAATTAGATTAAAAATTAATTAAAATAATAAACTTAAATTGAGTAAATAAATTTAAAGTATATAAACAATTAAAAAATCATATAAAACTTAAAATTTCAATCGAATAAAAAAAATTGTAATCAATTCAAAGTTTCGAAAGTAAACATTACTTTTATTTATTCGATTAAAAAAATTACGATTTCGGTATAGAAAAACAATTTAATTGATTGGGAGTAATATGTTATTAATTGATTACGAATAAATTTCAACACGTGTATTATTCATTTTCGTGCATATTTGTAAATGCACTTTTTTTTTTTGTTTTTTTTCTTTACTGTCATATTTTTTTACAACCAAACAACTATCAATTTTTGTTTCCTTCTTTATAAGAATGCGTGAAGGACAAAGAATTACACATAGTAAACGTAGGTATCATTGAAACAATTGTTGCATGAGGGTGAGTAAGAGGGTGCCCCATTGTTACTAATTATCATGAAAGCTACACTGGATTCAGCTTCGCAATTAACTGATGTTATAATCCTTTATCCCAAGCAATTGAAAACCCATGATATAAATAGCCATGATCTCAGCATATTGCAAGTTATCTGCCATAGGAGAGAGTCACCTTGTCGGAAAATATCCTTAATAACTAGATTATTAGTATCCGAGATGTGAACATATTTGTGAAAAGAATCACATGGTCTATCACATAAACAAAATTTTTGTTTTGAATATTCTTTCATTTATTATAAAAGTAGAATCGTAGCACAATTCCTCAATCAAAGAGACTAGCTAGAAGGAAACAATTTTCCAAAACTAAAAACAAACATCATTCAATTTACAGAGATTAAAAACATTTATCATTTTAGAAAAACATGTAATTGAATTAATTTTTAATTGAAAATAGTTTTATTATAACATGGCAGAGGTGGACCTTGTGGTGTCAAGTAAACAAGTGCGACATGAGGGTGGACACCTACAAACATTTTGATGTTAAGATTTACGCCTAATAGGAGAGTAAAATAGCTCCCCAAAAAATCGTGCCTTCAAGACAAAGATTCATTGGTATTAATTAATTAAATAAAGATACTTTACATTATATTAAATTAAAATTTTAAATTAATTACACAATTTTATTTATTTAATTAGAGTTATTGCATTTTATATTGGCCATTATTATTTTAGATAGCTTAATATTTAGTCTTTGTCATGTTTCAATTTCTTTAAGTATTATTTAACCAACGTAATATTTAAATTCGAGAGACAAACATTTACACAATATTTAATGATGATGAGATGAATATATAATATGTAATTAATAATTAGTTTTTTTAACAAAAATAGTTTAATTTAGAATTTTAAAGTGTCATTATTATATGAATATAAGTTTATTGTTGTAAACATTTACTGAACTTTTCACATGTATAGATATGTATTTTTTTTATATTTTATATTTTTCAATTATATATGTGGCAATTAATGGTTGTTTTAAGTAGTGATTGTTAATTTATAAAAAAAAATCTAGATATATTTGACATTTATATCCCTATTAGCATATTTGAGAATTTGAATTTATTGATAAGATCACTGTTTTTTTAAATATAATAATTTGTTAAATTTTTTTATTTTATTTTGTTTTATTTATTATTATTCTAGGTCTTTATAAATAATGAATAAGAACCACCAGGTCAACCTAGTAAAAAGAGAGAGTTGGGGTAGTATACTAGAAGTTCTAGGTTTAAACCCCAATGCAACAATTCTATACAACAAAACAACGACAAAAAAATGAATATTTTAGATAATAAACAAAGTTTGCTGAGCTACTTAGATTTATAGATCTTGTATAAAACAGGCTATACAAGTATGCTTGCACACAAGACAAACTTTTAAACATGTCAAGTTAGCCTTTAAAAAATGTCTTTAATAGGTAAATAAAATAAATATGACTTATATTTGTGAAAATCTAACCTAATTAGTCTATTTCTACTCCTACTGATAATAACATTAAATGATTAGAATTTATATTTAAACTTTATTTTTTTTAATGTTGTTTGATTATAAGTTATGACTTATGTTTGAATGATTTAAAGTTATGTTTTGACAATTTAAGGCTTAATTTTTAATTTAATTGTAACAATTTTTTAATGATATTTTTCATTGAATTATTGGTTTTACACATTAGTAAAGTGTAGGTAGTGAGTTAAGTATGAGTATATAAACAAGATGTATGAAAATGGGAATTAAGATTGTTACCTACATAAATATAAAAGCGATACAAGTATTTTTTTTCAAATGCAGGTACGAGTACCCTTCCCCAACCTACCATTGTCATCCCTAAATACGAACACAATAGTTTGAAAGTGGAGAAAAAAACTTAGATAAGTAATATTTTCCATCCATTTATCAAAGGATGTATTTGAATTAATCATTAAGGTAAACATAATATTGAGGAGTTAAGGTAGTATGTATAAAATCTTAAATTCAAATTTTATTTTTGTCATTTAAAATGATGTAATCAAATTTTAGTGGAAGTGTTGATCCAAAATAAATATAATTTCAACTAATAAATTTTCTAATAAAATACAATAAATCTTGATAAAAAAAAGTATTTTTTTTCCTTTTAACAAAATCATATTTTTTTTCATTTAATAATAGTAAATCATTCAAATCCTATTTTGAACATAACATTATTATGAATTATTCAACTTATATTATTTTTAATCTATAACCTATAACATTAATAAATAAAAAAATCATATCTTTGTATAAACATTTGTTCAATAAATTTTTATCTTTGACTTATTATTATGATAATCGTACATTGTCTTTTTTTTTCTAGAAGGTATAAATTATGACTTTTTTCTTGCTGATTTTATCTTTGAATTACTCATTTTGTAACTACACATTCCCGACCATTCAATTGATGAGATCTTTTCATCACTAATTGCTCACAGTTTGCCAAAGAAAACCAGCACAAAAACATTCTATTTCTTTAACACTTCTAACATAAAATAAAGACAAAAGTTAACTTTAACATGTGGCCAACTGTGATCCACTAATTTTGTCCTTTAGATTAAGTTGAGACATATGTTAGTGTGATGTACCTTCTGTACTATATATTATCACCTCTTTTCCTATGGAGAGGCTAACCATCATGCACCGTCGTCGGAGATAATTTCTAGCAACCGTGAAACTTTTTAACTTTTCCCCCTCTCCTTCTCTTTTTTTTGTTCCCTTCTTATTTAATGGAATTGATTCTTTTTATCTGCGCAAGTTTTATTAAAAGGAAGTGAACAAGCACTGTGGGTGGGGGCAACTATACACATATTTTTTTTATAAAATAATAATATATTTTTAAAAATAAATATTATATTTTAATAAAATAAATAAATATATATATTTAAATTATCATATATATAAAATATAAATTTAAAATATTTGTTCATTTAATTGATATTTATCAAACTTTTAAAGGAGATCGGTTCTCATATGTGATAAAAAATACTCGTTAATAACGAATTAATTTTTTAAAAAGTTTAATTTTTGATAAAAAAAAAATTTGTAACATGTATGTTTTACCTTTTATACTTTCTATTTATGCATACATTAATTAAAAAAATCAAAATAAGAAAAATTATATACATTGATTAAAAAATTTAAAATAGGAAATATTGGAAGATATTCTATTTAGAATTTTTATTATAAAATATATTTTGAAATAAATTATCATTCAAAAAATTATATTAGATATAAAATATGTTTATATCATAAATAAATTACACTTGATTTTTATACAATTTAACATGTTTATTATGTTTTTATTAGTATTAAATTATTATAAACTATATTTTTAGGATTGTAGTTCTAACCAAATATTTAAAAAATATCTATGATAGATAAATAAGTCATATTTAGGATACATTTAAAAAAAAATTAAGTTCAAACTTACTAAATTATAATATAACATAGTCAAACCTAATTTATTTTATAATAATTGATATAATTTTAAAAAAATTATAATATATATTTATACTTTTAAAAGTTATATATAAAATTTTTAATAATATAAATATATAAATAAATATTGTCCTCATTATCTAAAAATTTTGGATCTGTCACTGAATAAATGAGGGTTTTATCTGGTTTAAATATACATATCTAATTTGGAAAAAGGAATTTACATATCTGAAAGATGAAGAAGGAAAAAAGAAAAGGGAGAAGAAAGAGGGAAAAAGAAGTTCATTAGAAATACTCTCCACAAGTGTGTAGTGGTGGGATAGGAAAGAAAAGGGAGAAGGAAAAAAAAAGTTCATCATCTACCTTCGACAACAACATACAATGATTCAAGTAATGTGGTTGGGAGGGATTGAACAGAAAAAGTACAAAAGAAAAAAAGGAAAAAATTTCATCCATTATTTTGCAATGATGCAAATCTAACGACTTACAGTTCTTTTCCATAATAGGAGACAAATGTAGTCTCATATCCTAGAATCCGTCCGAAACTAAAATCCAATTAAAAGAAACATAAGCAATCCATGTCATATCTTAATAGGCATCCATCATTAATTATTTAAACAGAGCTAACAAAATTTAAACATTAATATTAATTAAACAAAATTGAGATTAAATTGACTCATTTAAAAATAATGAGAATAGACTGAAACAAAAATAAATAAATAAAGAGACCCAATGAATAATTTAACAAAAATTTGTATACAAATTTAATTTTTTTTAGTTCTTTTATTTTAACATAAACATGTTATTTTGATTCCTATTAAAAATTAAAATCACAATATTTTTAAATGTAAAATCGAAGGTCCAGTAAGATTAATTAAAGTATGTTACTAGATCGTATGTATAATTGACTTTATAAGAATCGGTGTAACTCAACCAATTATCATGTCAAATCGATGAGTTAGAGTAAGTCGGTTAATCTTTGGTGATTATAACATGATTGACATAGTGTATATAGATGTTTTAAAAAAATATATATAATAAAAGGATTATATGCAAGAATTGAACCTTGATTAGTATAATATATATAGATGTTTTGAATATATATATATATATGTGTATGTGTGTGAGTTAATCACCCATACACAGTGTAACATTTTTTTACATCGACAACTAATCATATATTTTAATGGTGTCATGTCATTTACTTATTTAATCAAATAAAAAAAATTTAAAATATATGATTGGTTGTCAGTGTAAAAAACTTTACACTAGCAGTGTATAGATGATTAACTCTCTCTCTCTCTATATATATATATATATATGAGTTAATCACCTATACACTGCCAGTGTAATTTTTTTTACAATGAAAACCAATTATATCTTTTAATTATGTCATGTCATTATAAACACATTACACTGACAATGTAAAAAAAGATATAATAACAGTGACATGACACAATTAAAAGATATAATTAATTGCCAGTTTAAAATTTTTTTACACTAATAGTTTATAAGTGATTAACTCTCTCTCTATATATATATAATAAAAGAATTATATCTAAGAATTGAACCTTAAAGTCAAGAGTTGAGAAGCGATAACTCGATTACTATCTTATCAAAATTTATATTTATATGTTTGAAAAACACAAAATATATAATTAAGTTAAATTTTATTTATATCAATTTATGTGATTCAACTAATCACTAATTTTATAAGTGAATGTGATTAAAGAACATTACAGTAATTAATAAACTAATATATTTTATTGTTATACAATTGATTTTAATAATTAATATCGTATATTTTTAATTTAAAATTATATATTTGATTATATATTAAATTATACATTTCAACTATTCTATAACTTATGTCAATATTATATTGATTACAACTTTTTAAAAAAGTTATATATATATATATATAATATAATATGATATAAATATTTTAAAAAGTAATAAAAATCAAATTATATAATTTAATTAGCGACTACTTTTATTCATTAACCTAGTGCCCTCATTAGTCTAGTGTGGTATTTTGAAAACATTGGATATCCTTTCAATTATTAGCACGGATCAAACATGTCTTTGTTTTTATTTTTATTTTTCCATGTCTTTATCTTCCTCGTTTTCCAATTGGCTTATTTGGTCGGAAACATAGATCTTAGGAAGGCAAAGTGTTAATAAATTGACTTTTGGTCTTCTTCTTCCCAACAACGTTGTTAGTTATGCGTACTTGCTTCTTCATGAAGCTTTGTGATTGAAGAAAAAAAAGACTGAGATTGAAGCAATGTCTTGGGAAGAAGCTCTTTATACTCTTTTAACCAAAACATTCACAGTTCTTGCCTGGTACTCAAACTCTTCTCTTCATTTTTTTTTGTTATCAATTATTTGAAATTTTAGTCACAGTAAATTATAAACGTTAGTTTCAGAGGTCTGATTATCTAACTTTGATGTCTTCAATTTTTAATTTTTTTTTTACTTGCAGGCCTCCGTTTAGTTTGCTTTGTCCATTGTAAGTAGCAACTCATGGGTCCTCTTATTTCTTCATTAAATAAAAAAGCTTTCTTTTTTTGAAAAAAAAAAAAAAAAGCTAAAACTTATTTATTTAATTTTTGCAGGTTCGTTTCCGTTCGGGCAATGGAGAGTGATTCCCATTCCAGCAACCAGCGATGCCTTGTTTTTTGGGTTCTGTTTTCCTTCTCAATGATCATGGAATGGGAACTTTCTGTGTTATTCAACTGGTAATTTCTTTTTATGCTGAGAATTTAATTTTGAGTACAAATTAGTTTACTCTGATCATTAAACTCATTTAACTGTTAATGCAGACTTTGAAAATTTTATTTCCAACTATAACTTCCAAATTCGGTATCTTTAATCAAACTCATAATTCAAGTCAAAGTTAGGTTCTTGGTCGCAGTGAGCTTGACCGTTGTATTGTTCACTGAAATGATTCCATTCTGGTATGGTACTTTAGGGTTGTAATTTGTTTAACATCGCTATCTTATTTTTATTATTCTTTTCTTGTTGGAGATATTCGGGGTTGTTCAACATAAAGGTTCACCAACTGTGTTACTGGAACCTTGCTTCTCTCTCCAGTTGTGTTGCCTTTCACAAAATTCCATTTATATGAAGTATTTTTGAGATGGTACTGCCAGTGCATAATTTGGCATCACACATTCACGTGCATGTTATGTTGGTTTGCTTTGGTGTTTCTTTTGAGCATTTTGTGGTCTATTTCTGTCTTTAACTTCTTTACCTGAAATTATTTCTAGGAATAAAGTCGAGTCTGAATGATCATGAGTATTGAGTGTTAATAGAAACTAGAAAACAATTTTTTAAAAGGAAATAAAAATAAAAAGTTAGCTCATGGGTGGCAGTGGCAGGGTTAGGAAACCACAACAACAATAGCCATACCCTACTTGATGAGGTTGACTGCATGGACCCACAATGAGATCCCTTGCAATAAGTTCCTCCAATGTTCTTCTTGGGCTCCCTCTATCCTTTTTTCAACACTAAAAAGCCATGCAGACTACCCTCTTCACCAATGTCTCCGATGGCCTTCTTTGTATGTGTTCAAATCACCTTAATTGATTTTTTGGTTGTTTTTTCCCAATAGGTGTCAGTGTGTGACATCACTATCTCTTCGTATTCAATCATTTCATATTCTTGCATGATCACACATCCACCTTAACATAATCATTTATGCTATTCCCATGTTTTTCTCTTCTTGTGCCTTTAAAGGCCAACATTTACTTACATAAAGTACAACTAGTTGTATAGCAATACCATAAAACTTCTCTTTAAACTTGGTAGATAGTTTACCGTCACAAATAACCCCTTATGTCTTTTGTCATTTTAACCACCTAGCTTGTATCATGTCATCATGTGTGACATCCTCGTTAATTTTCTCATGTTGATCCCAATTACTTTAACTTAGAAGCTTGTGGTATGACATCTTTTCCAATTTTTTTTACCTCCAACTCCAAGTTAGTTTCCTCTTGCTTCTTACTAAGATTACAAAGCATATACTCTGTCTTACTCCTACTCAAGCAAAAATCCTCTGGTTTTAATGTCTGTTCCCAAAACTCTAGCATATAGTTAACCTCTTTCCTTGATTCCCCAATTATAATTATATCATCTGCAAAAAAAATGCATTTAGTGATGATCTTTTGCATCTCACTGACAGGGTTAAGAGAGAAAAATAAAAATTAGTAAACTAAACTTAATAGTTCATCCTCGTACAATCATTATATGCTGCATGGAACCAATCATAACTTGTGCTTATGGTTGAAATCCCGATCTTATGGTTTTCTGCTACCATTTTTATTCTCATTTTTAATTTGGTTGCTTTTACAGCCTCCCGTGGTGGCCCCATGTGAAATCCGTAGCAACTATCTTGCTGTTGACACCTTATGTTGGTGCAGCATCATATGTCTACAAATTCGTAATTAGACACTACTTTACTTGGAACCTATATAAAAGGGCATCAACCGAATTCAGTCAGAAAAGCACGCATTTTGAATCAGATGAGATTAGTAAACCTGTTGATGCCTCTGACCAGCCAATTCCGACAAGACACATACAAGAAAAGAAACTTGAAGCATATCATCAGGTATTGGTTTCAAGCTTTTGCCCGAGTATTTTTCATTCACCATTGCAGCAAATTACTGACAACTCATTTGAAAGTGTTAAGATTTTAGCTTTAATTTGTTTTCTGCTTTTAATTTATTAATCTATCTTTTAACTCCAAATAAGCCCATTGTAATGCCAAATGTCGTGGTGAGTTTTCACTTGCAATTAAATTGTAAATGTGTTTAGATGTAATATGGTAATCAAGCTTTTGCCCCAGTATTTTTCATTTATCATTGCAGAAAATTACTGACAACTTATTTGAAAATGTTAAGGTTTTAGCTATAATTTGTATTCTGCTTTTACTTTCTCAATTATCTGTTAACCCCAAATATGCAATTGTCATGCTAAATGTCATGGTGAGTTTTCACTTGCAATTATATTGTAAATTTGTTTAGATGTAATATGGTAATCACCATCTACAAAAAGGTTCCTGCTTCCTATTCATTCCTTCCAAGTCAGATTGTCATTTATTCTAACTCTATTTTGTCATTGTAGTAGATATAATATAATTTTCTTTCTAAAAAAATTGTTTGCATCAGGAGATAGATGATCTTGCTGGCTGTGACAAGACAGAAAGCAGTTATAGAAGGGTAACTGGTATAATGCTAATCCAGAAGGAATGGAGCTGTGCTTTATGTCAGATTAGTACCACCAGTGAAAATTGCTTAAGGACACATCTTAATGGGAAGAAACACAAGGCTAAGGAAGAAGAGCATAGAGTTGAGTTTCATGTAACAAATAGCGCATACCTGTTATCCTCTACTCAAAAAAGCAGCAAAGGGATGGTTCTACTAAGGAATCTCAACCAAATTGCAAACATTCTCAATCCAGTTTCCAGATCCATGAGATGGTGTGAATGGACAAAGCCAGAGTTTGGATGGACAAAATTAAATACTGATGGTTCTTTACATAGAGAAACTGCTAGTTTTGGGGGGCTGCTTCGTGATTACCGTGGTGAACCAATCTGTGCTTTTGTCTCCAAAGCTCCTCAAGGTGATGTTTTTTTTGTTGAGCTGTGGGCCATATGGAGAGGCCTTGTTCTTTGCTTAGGTCTTGGGATTAAATCAATATGGGTGGAATCAGACTCTATGAGTGTTGTGAAGACAGTTAATAGAAAACAACTTTGTCCAAAAGCTGATAGCTATTTGAAACAAATCTGGAAGCTATTAAAGAAGTTTGATAAATACAGAATTTCTCACTCATGGCGTGAAACTAATAGAGCAGCTGATCATCTTGCTAAGATGGCTCTTTGGGGAGACGACGTGGTTTTGTGGCCAGTTGATTTTCCACCTAGCCTTTGCAGCATCATAAAAGATGATGCCGAAGGGAAGAAGTATCTTAGACGATGATATCTAACTCTCAATGTTTGTTTCAGATTGCCATATGAATGGGATGGTTATGGAGGTAAGAAACTAAGAAAAGATAACAAACAAAACTAGAAACTGTAAGTGGAAACTTATGCTGAAGCTTCCATTAGGAGGGTATCAACATGATTGTTTTAGACTCCACAAAATTAAAGATGGATGTATAGAGTTGATGCCACCGGTAAGTTATATTAGCAACGTTGTAGATAACAAATCTAAATCCAGGCTTTAACTGCTTAATGATATTGTTATGATCCCACATTGGTTGAGTATAGGGCCAAAATATACTTATAAGCTGTGTTTTGGTGTTGACTGTTGAGTTATGCCTTCTACATTTTCAATTTTGATGTGGTGCAGAAAATCCTAGTCCTAGTATTGGGATTGGGAGTGTTAAGATCCTATATCGCTTCTGTATATAATAATGGCTTGAAATCATTTATTCTGCTAACTTTTTGGGTTGAGTTAACACCATGGGTAGAAAAATAAAATAAAATAAAGCCATATCCGATGCCCCTTATGCTTGCTATACTCCTTTGGCGACGAACTTATTCATAACTCCAGTTTAATAAGTTTACTCAACCCAAGCTCCTCCATTGAAGGTACCAATACTCTCGGTCTGTTTTAGACGAAATAAACTAGTGTCAAATACACTAATATATTTCTTGTAAACATAAACTGGATGTAGTATTAGGTTAATGGTATAAGCAAATATACTTGTAACTACTATATTTATATCTTATAATAGTAAAAAAAGATTACGTAAATTTACCTATTTCTTTTTACTAGCAAAGACAACTTTTTTTCTTCTTTTTTGCTTGATTTTATTGTTTAATTCATTTTTCTTATTTCCTTTTCTTCACCAAAAGTATAAACAAGACTAAAATTTGACTATCAAACTTAGTTTCCCACTAATGTGAAATATCTTCGCCTCAAAACATTACAAAGTTACTACTTGAGCTAATAACGGTGAACTAAGATATTCACAACGAAAATGACCAGGTACGAAGTTTATTCATTGTTGCATAGAAGTTATATTTGCAAGTAATCAGCTGAATAAGCAGGAAATCATTGCAGGGCAAAACGGTTAATTGAAAAACTGCCAACGGCATTTCCCATTGCAAATATACGACTGTACACATATTAACATGATATGAACTTAAAAACTTAAACCCCCTGTACCACTCAATTCTATTTTAAAATACTCCTAACCTAAAAATGTAATACAAAGTATTTTATCCCCCCTCCCCACTGAAACTTGTCAACCAAATCCAAAACCCTCACTTCCTTCGTGAATTGCCAGCAGTAACCTCTCTTCTAAATGTTGTTTAGATGGATACTCGGGCAAATCTAACTGATTGAAACTGCATGAAGAAAATTCAGTTTTTATTATTTCAAATCACTTGACTATAATAATGATCCGTCAAAATAACATTATGGGGAATTTCTATGGGGCTTAAGAGACATACCATGTATGAGCAGAAGGTAAGTGATCAGGACTTCCATATGCTTTGTGTATTTGAAACTTCTGGGAGCCTGAAATTCCTTGAAGAGCGCTAAAGCCTTCCAAAGGCACCTGAAACATAAGTGGCAAAAATCAGACACCCATATTGCATTATAAAAGTTTTGACGCCTTCAAGTTTGCAAAAAATAAGGTGCCAACATCATAAAAACATAATATAATTACCCAATACATAAAATCATTAAAATTAAAGGAAGAGTTTTAATATATCAATTTATTTTATACTCAATAGAATTTATAAAAAATGAAACAGAACAGACATGAAAACCAGTCTAGATATTTTGTATTTAAATGAAGGCGCAAAAAGCTCAATTTGTGGGTTTCATTAAGAAAAAATTATGAGCTTCTTCAGCGGTTCAGCCAGTCCTAGTAGACCCACCAACAGAGCAGAAAGAAAAGAGACACTGGATGCACAATCACAGACGAAAAACTCTCATGCCAAAGAACGGAGATGCCCCATTGTATAACAGAGAAATTAGTTCAAAAGAGCAGGGAACAAATGGGAGAGGTGGTTTGGGACAAGATCTACAAGTTAGAAGGGATTTTGAATGGGTTGTTTTTAGAGAAGGCTTCAAGGGTTTACAGTAAAGAGGGATCTAGGGCAAATATAAAAGCAAACAACAAAATGAGTCTTTTGGCTTTCAGATCATTCACACCAAGAGCCCAGATCCCACAATAGTCAAAACTAGAAAAATCCACGATCCATCGAGTATGATAAGCTATTTCAATCTGATCCTACAAACTCTCGAACCCACCCAGAATCCAGCAGCCCGGAGAGGCTTCCACAACGTGACTGTGCAATTCTATGATCTTAATCACAATTTAGCAACATTACTTAGATCTTTGTATGTATTCAGGAGATAAACCAAGTCTTATATCAATCCATATCGCAGATCACTCAAATTACAGCTATCACAAAAATATCTGCTGCTGCAGCTCTCAATCATGTGAGACTCACTATTGACTAAAATGCTTCAGAAACAAATTGAAAACATGAATGGGTATAACTCTACATGGAATATGTTCAAACACTCGAAAAACAACCGGAAAATTAGTAGCTAATAAAAGATTAATATGTTCAAAGCTCTGGATAGCAATATACCTTCGATGTGCCTGTCACAAACTGCAATAGACGAGCCTTGTCTTCTTTGCTGAAACCTTGAACAACCTCCCAAAACCATTGGATAACAGGCGATGCAGCACTGTATCCAGAATATTCTGTATTTGCTCTTAAGTCATCCACTGAAATAAAATAATTAACAGTTAAAATTTTCCATTCCATGCAATTTAGATACCAGTAAAGATAACATGTGGAGAGAGAAAATAAAAATAAATCACATTCATTAAAGCAATATAAAGCAATGAAAGCCTCACAATCAATATCAGGAAGTCCACTGATCAATAATTCCAGTTCTTTGTCATTGAATATTGATATCAACTCCCTGGGAATCAATTCATTGAACCCTTCCAAGAAAGAATTTATCTGAGGTCGAATAGCAGTTGTCAACCGATGCTCAGCAACCAAGTCAACATATTGATGCTTATTCTCCTCAGTAACTTTGATGTTCCGACCACCAGGAATCAACTCGTAATCAGTCACCTAGATATTTCCATCATGATTAGACTATAATAATACATAATCTAATAATCCATTTCAAAGATTTAAGAGCACAGTCAATACTTCTGTTCGTTCATATAAGATCAATTTTTCCTCATCTGCGTCAATGCTAAAAGTAAGATCCAGAACATCACTGATATCATTCTGCAATCACACCAGAAACACAAATAAACATCACAATTTAAGCAATAAACAAAATATGATAAGAATACAGAGGGGAAGAAACTACATAAATGCACTTGCCTCAAGCATCCATTTCAAATTTTTGAAATAATCAGGATCAATGGCTTCAATATCATGATATGTAACTTTGACCCCAAGAATGTGCTTGTAGAATGACCGAGTAAAATGGACATCCAAGAGTTGACCATCAAATAATGCTTTACCAACCTGGATAAGATAGAAAGGATGTCAAAAAAAGAATCACACGAGACCGACTAAAAAATTCAACACAGTTTAAAAGGGACTCACCACTCTACCAACAAACTTGAAATAAGACAAATGTTCTGTTTGATAAACAGAATTAGGGTTCGGCTGAAATGTTGATTCATTGCCCACTGTAGTAAAAAGAAGTGCTCCTTTATCAAAAATAACTCTGGATAACAATTGATACCATTCCCTAGTAAGCCCACCAGCATCAATACCCTCCTCCCCTTGGAAGTGAACAGTCAACCTTCCCTTCAAATCTTGAGTTGATCTCATGCGAAGCTGGTTATAAGAATCTTCTAAAACATATGCCCTTCTCACTGATATTCTCAAGGGGCTATGGTGATGGTCATGCTGATGCTTAATTTTTGATCGGAAATGGGCACGCTTGTTATCAAAATCAATAAATCTTGGAACCTTCAGCATGAGTGAGAAAGATTTCTCGAGCAAACCAGGGTTTTGCCTTATAAAGGCATTTAGTAGCTTCCTGTGCTTCTCTGAGAACCGGACAAAAGCCACATGTTTCTCATCTACTTTCACGGAAGTTCCAGATGCTTTCTGTGGAGTTGCAGATGTGCTGGCATATTCAACATCAGAAATAACAGGAATACTTGAGTCATGACTAGCACCAGGCTGAGCAGGATGCAATTTCTCACAAACCACAAAGAAAGATTCAATGTAGGGTAAGATATTTTGGGAGCCAGCTGGAAGTGGAGGCATGACACCAGACGGTTTAGACACAAATGTTCTAGAGGATGTCAAAAGCTCAGATGTAGACTCAGAGTAGGATTCTATCTTGCTTATGCAACAGCTCAGCTCATGCCACAAGGGCTCTAAAGCTGAATTGATTTCCCAAACCTCAGAAAGAGCAGCAGGTGTATCTCTATCATTATCTTTCTCAGTCAATAAGGTGACAAGGGAACTCAAGGCTTGCAAAACTCTCAAAATAGCAGCTCCATCACTTGAAGAAGTACTAAGTAAAGCTTTCATTGCTTCACTAAAGACACGTAACTCATCCATTGCAGATGAAGTCAACTTTTGAACTGCTTCTGCCAGCTCAGTAACAAAAAGCTCACAATGAGTTGGAGCAATGGCCACCAATTTCTTCATTACCTCCGCAACAAGAGTATATGCATTATCTGACAAACTGGGAGAAATGTATAAAATGTCAGACCAACTCCACATTTACTAAAACATTGTATCTACAACAATATAGCAAGACCAATCTGGTCTGATTGGTGATTAATATCAACTGTGGCATTACAAACAGGAAAAAAAAATATATATATATATATATGAACAAAACTGACGTAATTTAAAATTAGTTTGATGCTCCCGAGTCATGAGTTTAATTACCCCCACCCCACCCCTCTGCAAAATACAGAAGCCCCTAGTGATAGTGAATAGATCCACAAACTAGATATATTGACAACAGGTATATGCCTAACAAAAAAAATTGACAACAGGTATAAGCACACATGCATACCCTTCTTGAGCAAGCAGTGAGCACATGAGCCGGAGTTCTGCTTTTGGAAGATCACTCAATACTCCATGTGACTCGCATTCAACATTAATACCAGAGGACGTGGGTTTGGAGGAATCATCAGCTTTAGTAGATACATCATTGCCAGAAGGTAAAATATTAGAATTTGCATTCACATCTGCCTCCACAATAGAAATTTGTGGACCTGATGGGTTAGTAGATATCAGGGATTTGTTAGATGACTTGTTTCCAGCACTGTCTATGATCACATCCAGTAAATTCAGCAGCTGTATACAAAACAGTGAAACACAGATACAAAGTCAAACATCAGCACTGTCTGCATTCACATGAAAATAAAAACAAAAATGCCTATAAAACCAATGCATCACCTGCTCAAGATGGGCTATGCTCCTCAAATAAAGTGGTTGGTTCAAGAGACCTAAAAGCATTGCAATGGAGATGTACCCTTCATTACTTTCACTTATACTTACTTCATCTTCAACAACCATCACAGATTTTCCACGTGCATCATCTGGTTCTTTTATTGCAGGAAGAGGCAGCCTAAACTGAAGCAAAATTTTTGCCACGTACAGATGATTGCGAGCAAGATAAGTGAGAGTTTCAAGTATTCTACGGGACAGCAGCGGGGGAACTCCTATGTGATTAAACAATACAGAAGGTATTAATTCATTCACCATTTACAAAAAGTTCCCCAAATATTATAAATTGACACTCCAATATGAGAAAGCTTGTGAAATAAAAATAAGAAAATAAAACACATTTCAGACAGAAGTCTTAATTGAAGACTCACAATCATAAGCACCAACTAAAAAAATGCATTTATGTGACAATTAAAATAAAGATAATTGTTTATAATCACAACACAAAAAAGATTAATCAAGTACTCTTACCATCAAAAGATTGAGGACGTGAATACATTACATTGCTCTGACAACCATATAATCTATATGGAGGCTCAACTTTACTAAAATAGCTGATGGGCCTTTTTACATCAAGCATTAGCAAGTCCATCAGAATCTTCACCAGAAAGGTTCTTGTTTCACTATGGGCACAAAGATTTAAAAGCAGCCTCTGGAGTTGGCCTTTATAGAGTGGCTGAAAAAATGTAATAGACAAATTATAGACAATAAAGAATGACTCACATTGAAGGACTTCTTCCAATCACAAACCAATACCTGCACTACACGAAATAATCGAATCATGGCATGCAAAGCTTCTGTGTCAACTAAAGGTGCTCCATCAGCTTCAACAACCTTAGCTCCACTGGACCGGCGAGAAGCAATGGTCCCCACTGCTCCATCCAAACCAGTGCCAATACCATCACGCCTTGAAGGCTCCCCTCTACGACTTCTTGGATACATGCCAAAGAGGGTACGACTGTATCTGTGTGCAAACCTCTCCCTCAACATATTTGCCTCAGCAACAAGAGCAGGTGTAAGATTGGCAAGGATAGTATCTGGTGACGTTAACAGAACCTGAAAGGAAGAAAAACCTTACAATTACAAAGACAATCTCACTTTCATATAACAGTGGCAAACTCATAAACTTGCCTCTTCTCGTAAATCTGATGGAAAAGTTGCAATTATTGAGACTGTATCCATTTCTACAGGTTGACCTTCCAGCTCCTGAGACTGATGCAACCTCTGTGCTTGCTGCTGAGCTAGAACTTCAGCTCGAATATCAACCGGAAGAGCTGCAAGGAACTCTGGATCAATATCCCCAGTGTTTTGGGACTCAACATTTGATGGCTGAGCCGCTTGACCCTGCTGAGCTGAGAGAACTTCAGCACGCAGCTCCTCAGGAAGGGCATCAAGAAAAGCAGGATCAATTGCTCCTGATCCAGCATCACTGTTCACCTGCTGCTCTGCCGCTGGAACATCTTGATCTGCATCACGGCTTGAATTCTCTGAAACTTCAGTAACGCTATGAAGGGACACATCTCTTCCAACCACAGGAGACAAATGATTCAAAGGCACATTAGCTCTTCTTGAGCGTGCAGCCTGCAAATCACCTGCTGCTATCCTATCAGCAGAAACTTGCCTTTCTCCACCATCATCATGGCCATCGGCACTTCCAATCTCAACATCTAAGCTCCGAAGACTTTCACCAAAAGTAGCTCCACTACCACTACTCTCCTGGCTGACTGCTTCAACATCCCTCACAGCTCCGTCATTATGTTCAAATTGCATCTCAACTGCCTGAGAGTGAGTGCTTGAAACAATTGTTTGTGGAGGTCCAGTTCCTGCTGGTCTGACATCAGCATTGTTACTGTTATCAATTACTGAAGGTGTTACTGTCATAACTTCCAGAATAGCATTACTTTCAACAGGAACTTCTGGCCCGGCACCTCCTTCTGCATCTTGTGCTTGGGTGGTTCCAACATTGCCATCAGAGCCCATTTCTGCTATGTTCTGATTGGATGATTTTTCAGGGGTTGGCCGCCTTAATTGAGTGACAAGCAACTCCTCAAGGCCTTGTGGTACAACAACAGTATTAGGCCCACCACTTTGCTGGTTATTATCAGTCCACAAGTGCAAACGATGTCCATGACGTCCACTCCTCAGTGATCGAAATATATTATCCAAACCCACTGAATTGTTCTCCAATGAACTATCTGGAATATTTTAACAAGATACCAAAAGGAAAAGATGTCATTAAAAAGTCAAAATTTTCTATAAATTAAGTAGCAATTACTGCCTTAAAAAAATAGAAATTAACACATTAAGAAAAAAACTATCAATGGAATAGATTATCAACAACAAAAATTCAGAGAAACTAGCCTGATTGCCCTGTAGATGGGGGGAATGAAGAAGGTTCAACCAACAGTGGATGCCGCGAAGGCACAGCAGGATCACCAGTTCTGCCCAAAAGACTGTAAATAGATGTTGTCCGGCTCGGACGTCTGGATCCAAAAACTTCCACCGGCATAACATGAAAAGCTTCATTTGGAAAACTATTTTCTCTACCAAAAACCTCAATATGGTCAAAAACATTAATTCCATTAATTCCCTCCTCAAGTCGCAGTATAACACCATCTTCATCTTCCTCATCATCCTCATCCTCCATAACTTCATCGTCAAAATCCTCATCGTCAATCTCATGATCATCTTGATCTGTGTCAGGATGTGGCAAATGATGGACTTCTTCCAAATCATTGTGTTCCTCATCATCCTCCTCATCTTCATCTACATCCTCACCTTCATCTCCAGACATATCATCATCTTCATCATCATCTTCATCAAGATTTTCTTGGCCGTGAGGTTGGATTTCAAATGGTAGACCTACATTTTCCATTCCATTTTCAAGATCTCGTGCATCCTCAGAATTTTCATGCATGTAATCATCCACGTTAGCAGGAGCAAAGCCTCCATCAAGATCTTGATCATGTTCCATATCATCAGTAACAGCTTCAGACCCACCATAGGAACGAACTGCATAGGACCCAACATGGTCAACTTGAAGGGAATCATGATTGACTTGTGATGTCATTTCGATTGACTGTGACATGTCACCAATATTATTTGATCTTCCAGGTTGACTTAGAACAGGTTTTGCTGAATTATCACCCTTTCCTGTACTAGAATCAACAGAATGGACATGCTCCTTTGTTACCAACTCAAGAGCTTTAACAATAGCAGTAGCAACTTCAGATGAATCAGCATGGTCAAGGTCCAAAACTTGTAGGGTACGAGTGAATGATTTAACCAGACCAACATCTATAAAAGTGGTAGAAGCCTCAGCTGAGATGCATGAACCAGCAGGTGTACGTGCAGCCAAAACATCATTTAGTAGATCTACAAAAACCTGAATTTCATTGCCTGGTCGTGTGATGTCTTGACATGAATCAACAAATTCACTGATGATATAACTAATCTCACTAAAAACCCTCTTCCTTGCCTCTGTGGATCGAACACAAGCAGCCACCATAAACTGGTTGGCCCTGGTTGCTAGTTTCTGCCTCCAATCACCATCAACTTTCTTATCCTTTTTAGAGTTTCGCGAATGTGGAAGAAAATTATGAAGAATATGGTAGAATATCCCACCCATGCTTAAACCTGCAGGACTCTTTTGATAAGAACCCCTGATGCTGCTGATTTCAGCATCTCGTCGAAGTAGAACATGTACAGATGATGAATACATCAATAATATCTCTGTCAGAAGCTTTAGAATGAATACAATCTTTGCAAGTGATGCAGAAGCTTCCTGACTACTATTTTCATTGCCCTCAGACACAGTGGCAATAGCTTTCCCTTTTCCCTTAACCATGGAGACATCAATGTCCATGTCAGTTGATGATGGGGTGCCAGGAAGAACATTTGAGGCAATGTCATCTTTCAAGGGGGGAACAAAGGTACATATTGATTCAAGAAGAAGCTCTATTACATTAATAAAACTTTGAGTAGGTTTTCTATGACTTTTGGCACTCTTGGTATTTGAATCATGAATTTTGCCATTGCCATTGCCAGAAGGTGCTGGGTTTGTATTTCCCAAAACAACCTTCCCATCACTGTTCTGTACTCTGTCTTTCTCCGATGATTTATCCTTCTCCTTTTCTTTCTCCTTAGCTTTGTCTTTATCTCTATCTTTCAGCAAGACAATGTATGACCTCTCACCTACCATTTCAACTTGACACACAGATTGAGCGGCTTGCATAAAAATTGCTGGATCCCGAGAAATTACAGAAGCTAAATTTAAAAGGAAATTGTGAGGATTGACCCTTCCATTTGGATGCCGGTTAGATGCAACTACAAGACTGTGTTTTATCTCGGACTCCATTGCTTGCTGGAGTGTTTGTGGATCTTCAAGAACATGACGAACAATACTAGCAGCAACATTATCAAACCCAGAGAAGAGGCTGCTGGTTGGCAAAGAAAGAAGTAGACTTAAGCCACCAGCATCCAAAAAGGTAAGAGCTACAGAATGATTCCTAGTAAGATTGGAGCATAGTAGCAAAACAGCATGCATTGTGTCAGATGGAAGTTTATTCTTCATACAACTACAAGCAACCTCAACAAGTCTCTTCTGCTCATGTATATCTGCATACTTCATAGAGGCTCCAAATGCAGACTGCACCTTATTTTGCCTGTCTTCATCAATCGTAATTGATGTCTGCTGGTTATTCACAGCTTCCTTCTTCAACTGCTCTGCAATTTCAGAATTCATTTTTTGATCCACTTGCAATAATCTGTCTAATGCAAGGAAAGCAGCTGTGACCCATTTTGGTACCTGCTGCTTCTCCCGGCTATCAAGACTAGAATCCCACTGGTAGAGTAAATCTGAGGCAATTTTGATCAAACCACTCTTGGAAGCAGCTTCTCTAGCTACGGCATCCTCATTCAGAATTAAAGCAAGAACATGAAAAAGAGCAGCCAGCATGGCATAATTTCCAGTGCTGGAAACCAAACCACATTCTTTGATCCGTTCCACAATAAAGGAGACCACATTAGATCTATGTTGACCATCATTCTGAGAACACATCATCACAAGCAAGTCACGGACTGGAAAAGCAAGAGGTTCCTTCAGCAAAAGTTTTGCACAAGTAGATAACAACTCATCAATAGGAGGAAGTTGAACCATCTCTTCCTCAAGCTGCAGAGAATCGTCATTAGCAACAGCATCCTTAGCATCTGATTCAGAGTTTCCAAGGGACATGGCAAGTGCACGGGCAAGTTCATCGTCTTCTTGTGTCTCCTCTGGATGAGAGAACAACCACTCCATTGCCAACTCCACACTATTTGACCCAACTTGTCTCAAAGCTTCTTCTGCTCTAGACCTGGAAAAACCCATCTCAACAATGGTTGAAATAGTTGTTTCATTAGGAGGTGGCCCAGTAATGCGAGCACCACTACTGCCATTCACATTTTTTACTTCAACACCTGTATAGACATGCCTAATGATAGAAATAACAGTAGAAATAAATTCATGACTACAGTCAACAAACTGGAGATGAGTCCAAACAGGAAGTACAGTTTTCAATACTCTGGATTGCAGGACCTTCACAAAAGTCTCAGCATCCCTTGGGAAAGGTGTATCACCATTAGTAAGGGGCTGGGCAAGCAAATGCTTTGTGAATGATGATAATATGAAAGAGGAGGTCACAAGATGGTCCATCAATTTCCCATAACTAGCTAAAGAACCATAAATCCATGAATTATCTGTATCTTCCTTGGTATCTTGCTTCACATTTGCATCATCAGTATCCATGGGCGAGGCAGGGGCCCGATTAACAGTGAAGAGCAGTTGACTGGTCGCATCAAAGGTAGTTAATACAGTTTCAATAACTCCACGTCCATACAGGCAATTCAGCAGAATAGGATTGCATGAATCCGGTCTCTCCATTAGAATACTATCAATAAAATCAATCACTTTCCCAAAATAACGACATTTTGTTGATATAGATTCTTCTGTTCCCGAAAGATTTTCACGGCCACCATAATTCATGTGATCAAAAGCAATGGATGCAAATGTCGAAGCCACTGATTTTGAAGCAGGACTTACATTCACAACATCATCACGTCGACGCGTAGGTAGCAACATTACTTTTCCTAACTCTTGGAACAAATGGGTAATGTGAAAAGAAAGTGATCTGACCATGTCACAACAAGAGGTATAATATGATCTCCGCTTGTCAGATTCCTTATTAACAGTTGCAGAATTATCATCTGACCCAGGATGCGGTACCTGATTACCAGAACTTGACCGCCTGTTTGAAACTGAATTCAATCTATGTTGAGACCCAGTCGAACGGCCCAAATCTCGATACAGGTTTATCAGGTTAAAAAACTGAGATTCAATGCTCCATCCTGATGTTCTCCTTCTCAATAATGGATCAAGAAACTGCCTAAAAGAATTGAACCTTTGCTCTTCAGTTTCACTCGCATCCCCTTCTACATGTTGTGAATCAGAAGAACAAGCACCTTCTTCCTCAACATCGGGCTTTCTATTTTCAAGTAGAGCAATTTGCCACAGAACTTCACGGTGTACAAGTCCAATGTCTTCAAGAACATCCTTACTCCCATTTCCAAATTCTGTTAGCAATGCAGTCACCCAACGATTGTCTTTGGATGCAGCAAGAAATAGAAGGAACTCAACCAGGAAAAGTGAAGAAAAGATGCCACCATCAGTTGTCATCCTTGGATCCAACAACAAAGGTTCTGATGCTGCACTAAACCCGGCTAAAGCTTTCTTCAAGTGCTCTCTAAGAGAAGAACAGAATGCATGTGCCAGAGGAATGGAATGATGTTGAGCAAACCCCTTAAATACCATGGTGCTATGTAAAGCAATAGACATGCCATCTGAGGATTGTGCAATAGTAGGGCGTAACAACAACATCAATAAAGCTTCAATTCCTGATTTTTCCACAAATAACCGGCATGCCTCAGCATTTTCCATAGTCCTATGAACCAATACCATCAAATGAAAGACACATAGCTGAATAAACTGTTCATCACTTATCCCTTCTACATCTGAATATGATGTGCCCACAATGCAACAATTGCCTTCATTTTCTTTGTCTTCAGAATCTGTTTCCATAGCAGTGCCCTCAGCTTTTACAGAAGGTCCTGCAATATTTCCATCCCCAAAGGATGCAATCTTATGAATGATTTCAATGATAATATCAACACCAGTGCTTCTCAATGAAGATACATGACGTAGTAGTTCCTCCACAGCATTTGCCAAAGGAACAATAGCCTCGTTCATGGCTAAGACATACTTCTTGCTAGTGAAAATGTCAACAAGGAACCGTAGTGATGAAGATTCCCTAACAGCCTCTAACCCTTTGGCATTAAGACAAATGGCCCCAAGACCATTTGGAATGCATGTCAAAGCCTTTGATGAAGGAAGTATTTCAGACCCAACTGACAATAAAAACGCATCAGGAAGACCCATTTCATGCAGAGCAGAAAAACAGGTAGGATCTTTGTGGATTATTTCACTCATAACAGTAACTGCTGAATAATAAATGTCACCTCCAAACTTATCTACATTCTGAAAAATCAAGCTTAGAGTTGTAGGTAATGAAGTGTCCTGAGAATGTTGAGATCTAGTAGAGTTTGCAGGTGCATATGTTGCAGAACCAAGCGCCTTAAGGGACACCTTTATGAGCCTCTTCTGGGAGTACAATTGATCAGTACTGTGTTTTGTGCTTTCGCCAGTAAGCATCATGTTATCAGTTTCTCCAACCAAACCAATGACTCTGTGTACCTCTTTCTGTAATCTCTGAGCCAGAAGTTCAATGCCCCCCAATTCTTTAAACAGTGATACAGCTGAGCTGCTATAATCCATAAGCTTCTGAAGGGTTTTCACGGCAAAACAGACTAGATGAATATGTGTAGAATCAAAATCCTCCAGCAATGGCAAGAATGTAGGCACCATCCCAGAACCTCTAATATTATTTCCAGAAGTTGAGGTTGAAACCACATGGAGCAGATAGAACTGAAGAAGTGCTTCAACAAAGGCAAGGGACGATGGATCATTAGAACTCTTCAATGATAAAATAGCCCTCTGAAGCACATTCAGGAGTATCATGCGGTTCCCACCAGCAAAAGTTAAACTAGATCCACTGAGTATCCGTGCCCGATGATGGGATGATGTATATGCTGCTAATTGAGCTCCTAAAGCCAGCATTGCAAGTGTTCTGATAGATCCAGATATAATTTCTTCTGATCGTACAATTCTAATTAATTCATTTGTATATTCTGGTTCATTGGCAAAAAAGGCAGCAAGTTCATCCTGAGCATCACCAGACTGAACCAGAACAATAAAAGAAAGTAGGCAAATCCTGCTATAAAGCCTGCATATTCTAGGAGACCGAAAGGCACGGGCATATCTGATTCTAGTAAGCAATGAATATCTGAGCTCAGAAGGAATGCTATATTGCTCAATGCACTGTTTCATCAATGATAAATCATCTTCTTTACGCAGATGCAAATCTGGCATATGTATAACTGTTGAGCAGGGAGAAGCTGTGTCCCCACTATGTTCCTTGCTTTGGGCACTAGGACCATGCAATTCAAAATAAAGGGTAGTACCTATGCGGCAATTTGATTGGTCATGACCAATCTCTACATCAGAAGGAAATAAGCACAGAGCTTCATCTTGGGCTTTCTCATTTGCCATAACACAAGAGTACAGTCCCAGGCCCTCCTCCTTACTCCCCCAACCCTGTGCTAGGGATAAAAGATAGCTGTTCACTGAACCACAGCAAATCATCTTTGTACTGCCATGAAGCTTAGAGGGATTAATTTTTACAAGCGCCGAAAGAGTTTCTAATGTAGCAATAAGAATCTCAGGATCTGTTGATGCAAGTAAAAGCTTGAAATGCTGAAGAGAAACAGAAAATATCATAAATAAAAATTTCAAACATAAAATAAGAAACCACTTGACAATAATAAACAAGGGAAGGGATGAAGGATAATATATTACATTACAAGAAGACTTAGATAGGGTATAATTTATGTCCAACTAACCTCTAAGCCATCAAAGGAACTCTTGTTTGGGCAGTTCTCTAAAATTATTTGCATCACTCGTAATATTTGCAGAATTGCATGTTTTGGTAATGGACTGTCATCTTCTAAATTATCTAACAATGTCAGATCTTTTCTACACGACAAATAAGTCTTGAAGTATGTATCAAAATGAAGCAACAATGGTCTCCAGTGATGAAAATTCCCCTGACATGAAAGGAAGGTATAAAGCATTGGGAAAATAAAATAAATTACTCAATGCAGCAAAAATAGCAGGCCTAATATGGTAATACCTTGTTGTATTCCCACCGAAAGCCAGAAAGTGGTATGGCAATATCCTGTAACGGACACTGGATGATCTTCGCAATGAAGGCTTTGATCTTAGGAGGCTGAAACCAATCAATCACCAAAAATGACATTACATGATGTCAAGGAGAAATGAAAGAGAATGTGAATAGATATAATTGCACTGAAAAATACATATGGATCTAAGAATACATTATGAAATGAAGTTGAAGCAAATTTCCAAACATGTTTCACTTCATAAATTGCATGTGATAATCAATGTTGACTGAGGAATAACAGTATTAATCAAATTTTTAGACAAAGAAAATCATCACCTCCCTACATTAATTTTTCAAAAAAGAGTACATGCAAATGGAGCACCCATAATTTAAAGAGCCCAAGGAATTTGCCACTGAAATAATGCATACACAATAAGTACCAAAACCTAAAGCTGAACAAAAGCCAGAAGCTTCTACGTTTGCTTTCTAAGTAAGTGGATATGTTTGTACTTCTGTACTCTGTATACAAGAAATCAAACTCATGTAACCTACCAAAACCTAAGATTCACTGTACATAACATGAAATCTCCATATTAGAATCTGTGCTTTAGTGAGAAAATAAGAAGAAAAATGGGTGAAAATATAAGAATCTGAGAGAAAAGTAAAGCAGAGATTTTCCTCTGAAAGTTGTGTATTTAATATTCTGAATTAACCCGGTGTGAGCTCTTTTGGTCATAACTGTCGAACTACCTCCAAGTCAGTTTGTGTCCTAACAGAAGCTAACTAACTGAAATTATCAATATGATACCATACTAGAATATACGCTACAGTGATAAAAATGAAGAGAGTGCAAAAAAAGTAAGCTGAAAAATTAACAGCAAACTGGAGAGTTCTCTGAAAATTCTGAATAAACTCCATAGTTTGTGATCAGTTCCTACATTTATAACTGTCTAACTACCTCTAAGTCGGTTAGCAAGATCTCTGACAGAACCAATGACTGAGCTACATTACACTAGTGCACCTCTAGCAGTCTCAAGTACATGGTTTGTAAATAAACTAAACTAAAACAGAGAATGGCTAGAAAGTAATGACACAGCAGCATACTACTTGCAAGTATTTCGACTGACTCACTGACCACTGTTTATTCAATGTGCAATGCAAGTGCACTGCATGGGTTTTGAAACAAAAAGATGTTCATAAACATACAGAATAGAACTACAGCTAATCAATCATTAAAATATTCAATGTTCAAGAATTTGAGACACAACAACAATGCATCCAGGGGGCCTGAGATCTATTATATAAATTTAAGCATAACCCAACTTTTATGAGAAACAAATGTTCACATACTAATTAAACCAGCTCTAGTAGATGACTAATGAAATTAGCAATTAGCATAAACAAGTAGCAGTGTAATATACTCAAATTTTGGGGTAACATACTTGTAAAAACACCATTATCTATGCTGTATTTCTTTAGTCTAGTATCAAATACAACTTATAAAATTTAAAAAACCATAATAACTACTAACCATGCTTCGTTTGCCAATATTTTACATAAACATGTTTCAGAGGTATCATTATATACTGTATATTACAATAGTAGAAAATAATATCAAAATGAATTCAAAAAATCAAATACAGGACCCAAAATCAAAATAAGTACAAATGCAAATTGCTTATTCAAACTTTTCTAGTAAGTGGTAAATAGCTTTGGGACAACTCCCTATTCAGTTGATCTCAGACCAAACCGAAGTGGCTCATTTTGCCATTCAAACCCAGTAACCCACCAGCAAACAAAATATAAACTACAGAAATAGTAATGTAACAACGAATAAATTCTACATCCAAGATTAGTGACTTAAATGCATGTAGTATTATTTTTCCTGCCATTGTACTAATTTCAATAAAAAACTCACTAACTTGTCTTTCTATTTAAATAAATAAGCCATTTCCAGCTATAGATACAGTTTCCTTCGCAACAAAACAGCACTTCGAGATAAGCCACAAATTCCATCTAGTCATCAAACAAGGTTATCAACGAATAATGGCCTAGGGCAGTGGCCAAAAATCCGCCATAAACATAGGGTGAATGGCGTGTCAGCTTATGGCGAAAAAAATAATATATATATAACAAAAACAAAAATAAAAAACAGAGTTTTAGGATGCATGACTTTAATGTTGGGTGCTTACTACTTAACATTAATGCCACTTAGTACCTTTACGGCGGTGCCATAACAGTTATTTGATATCATTGTCATCAAAGCAAACAAAAGGACAGTTTTTTCCCTAAAAGCCGAAACAGTTACCTTACCCAAAAAAACACACTTCAAATCTAAAAAACCAACAGCGAATTTGGACTTTCGGCCAACAAAAACCATCCAAATGCCCAATGTGTATACCAACTTATTTCAATTACTAAATACCATCCAAACGCATGTTTATCTATTTTACCTCATACATAAAACCGTTCACGAGCATTTGCACTTCAAAAAGATCAAATTTTCAGGTTCTCGCTATCAAAAGAATGAAGCCAGTAGTAAAACACAATCCAACCAGAGCTAAACCACAGACATAAAAACCCTTGAAATAGCACTTCATATCGAGTTACAGAGCATGTTAATTGAATTCCCCATCATACATCAATATAAATGAATAAAGGAATAAGAATCTTAACGAGGGGTTAACCCCGTATACCCCATTAAACCCTATTCACAAACACAACGAAACGGTGCGTAATAGAAAAAAAAAAAAAAAAAAAAAGAGAGAGAGAGAGAGAGAGAGAGAGAGAGAAAAGCAACTCACAGGCTCAGAGTCGAGTTTAACGGAAGGACCAATGGCACCCTCGCTCGACAGAAGTTGGCGCAGCCTCGACGGCCAACTCGATCTTAGGGTTGTCATCTCACCTCAGCTACACACTGAACCACCACCTGAAATTTAGAAATAAAAAAAAAAAATCAATAAATAAATCACAATCACAATAAATAAATAAAAACAACAATAATCAGATTAACAAGCCCAAAAAACAGATTAGGTGGACACCAGCAATCCGCGATTAAACCAAAGCGATTCCGAAAGAACCAAAAAACGGTGCCGAATCAGCAATTGGCGTGAAAAACCAGATCAAGTTGTTAACGTAAAACAAACACCGTGTTGGGGTGAAGAGAGAGAGAGAAACAAACCTGCGAGATGAGAGAGAAAGGGGATGGGAGCATACACATCCGAAGTGCGATGAGAAGAGAGAGCGAAACGAAACCCCAGAGAGAGAGAGGGGGGGGGGGTTGGGAATCGCCTGTGTTGTGTCTGAGAAATAAGAAGAAAATTTATTTACTTTCTACACAAAAATTGTGACGAAAGTGTTATATAGAGTGAGGACTGAGGCAGAGTCGTTTCCTTGCTTCTACTGCTATATTTCATACACTGTTTGTCCCTTTTTACCCCTAGGTTTTTGTGGTATTCCAACGCGGGCGTTTCGTTTGTTTTCTCCCATACTGTGATTCTGCCATCACTATTTCTTTTTTCTTTTAATATATTATATACTATTAGTTTACGTGATAATCTTCTAAATTTTTCCCTCGTAAACTAATACTCATTAGAATAACCGATACTCATTAGAATAACTATTCAAGTTGGCATAATGGTAAAGGATTAGAGAAGTATGTATAAGATCTTTCAATTCGAATTATGACGATGTTATTATAATTTTGATAAATAAATAAAATTACATTTGTAATTCATCTATTGTATTCTTTGAATAATGAACATTGTTTGAATCCTAAAATTCGGCATGAAATTATAATAAAAATTACTACTTTTTAATGTTTATGATAATTTGGTATCTATATTATGTAATTAAATATTAAAATTTGATTCATGATAATCATAACTAAAATTACTATTTTATGTTTATAATGGTTTGATATTTGTGTTTTTATTTATCAAAGATCGGATTTGATTTTTAACTTGACATAAAGTCATAAGTGGAACTATTATATTATAAGTATCTAAAAGTTTGTTAGATGCATTTAACAGAAATCAGAATAAGCTTGTCATTGTGGGATTTTTTATAACTCCATTTCTTTTTCCACTTAACTCTATTTCTTTGAGTTTCTTTCTTAGTCTCTCCATGAGCTTTTAACCTCTTGCTCTTGTTATTGGACCATTTATCACAAGATCTACTTCCTTTCTTATTTCTTTTGATGTTTCAAATGGTGGGTCTTTGTCTTTCTCTCTTTCTTGAAAATAATTTGTCCTTAAATTTGGATTACAAGTTTCTACATCACAAAAAAACATATCATTAACATTAAAGTTATTACTGTCAACAATTATGCATTGCAACACTTACAAAATGGGTCATCTCTTATATCTTGAAATCTAGATGTCCTTTTGGAAGGAGATCATCATTTCCTTAAGTGAACCCATATACAATTTATTGACTTTAATATTAAAGACTTGTATCTCTTGTTTAGCATGTTTTGAATTTTTTTCACATCCTTCCCAATTTGCACATTCACCTTCAAATGTAAGTTCCTAACAAAAATGGCTCTTGATAATCTATCTTACTAGTCATAAAAGAAATATTAGGCAATTGTAACAAATCAAAAGGAGATAAAGGATTAATACCATACACATTTAAAAAAAATATAGATAAAGATGCAGTAGAATTTAACATTATATTATGCAAACTCAACATGAAACAAAAAAATCATCTAAAGTTTAAAAAGTTTTACCTACCAAGCATATAAGCAGTTAAGACAAAGTCCTATTAACCACTTAAGTTTGTTGATCCTTTTGGAGTTGGCATACAGTGAACAAATAGTAACTCAATTCTAAGTTTCCCTCACAAATATTTCAAAAGTAACAAAAGAACTCTTGAATCTTCATATAATACAATCTTTTTAGATAATCCATGGAGTTTCACCAACTTTATAAAATATTCGACACAATGCAAGATTTCATCCATCCTATGACACAGTATGAAATGTGTCATCTTGGAAAACCTATCAACAACTACAAAATATAATCCCTTCCTCTTGTAGACTTTAGGTATCCCTTTCAAATTTTTCACAAAAATAATTTTTATGTCTCTTTTGTAACAAAATCACCTCAATCTTTATGATGGATGCTTCACACATGGTGTCAAAGAATTTAAAATTTTTTGGTAAAGTAAGGAGAGGTGCATTTGTTAACTTTACTTAAAAAGCATTGAAAGCAACTCTTAATCATTTCCCCACCTAAAATTCAATATCATGTTTGACAATTTCATTTATGGTGTGTGTTAGATGAGGTATTTTACAAATTAAAAAAAAATTAAATTTTTGGTATTTGAATTACTTTGATTTCAATTTTTATCATTTTCAAAATATTTTGTTTGGACAAGTCAACTCAAATTTATCAAATTTTAAATTGTTAGGTTGAATATGATAATTTGATTCCACATGATAAAATTAATTTAAAAATATATTTATATGTTCAGATTTTTAAATTAAATTTTATAAAAATAAATATTAGCTAATTTTTAAATATTTAATAATTTTGAAAATATTTTTGAATATTTAATAATTAAAAACATGAAGAAGATAATAGATAAGATAAAATATATAAGTGAAATAAGAAGAAAAAAAATATGAGGAATTTCAAATTCATACTCTTTTAGGAGAATTTGAAATTATACTTTTTCAAGAAATTTAACAAATGCTTAAATTTCAAATTCCTTATAAATTCTTCATCTAAACAAGGTATTTCATCTCAAAGAATTTGAAATTCTTAAAATAATTGATTACTCCATTTAAATTTCCCATC
This sequence comes from Cajanus cajan, assembly GCF_000230855.2. NCBI lineage: Eukaryota > Viridiplantae > Streptophyta > Magnoliopsida > Fabales > Fabaceae > Cajanus > Cajanus cajan. The sequence goes on from NC_138525.1 coordinate 55,282,404, forward strand.
CAAACACACTATTATGAGGAATTTTACAAATTTAAGAAATTTTAAATTTTTGATATTTGAATTACTTTGATTTCAATTTCTATCATTCTTAAAATATTTTATTTGGAAGTCAATTCAAAATTCTCAAATTTTAAATTTTTGGGGTTGGATATGATAATTTGATTTCACCATGGTAAAATTGATTTTAAAAATATATTTATATGTTGAGATTTTTAAATTAAATTTTATAAAAATAAACATTAGCCTAATTTTTAAATAAATATTTAATAATTTTAAAAAATAATATTAGATAATATTTAATAATTTTAAAAATATTTTTTAATATTCAATAATTAAAAAGATGAAAAGATAAAGAGATAAGATAAAATATATAAGTGAAATAAGAAGAAAAAAATATGAGGAATTTTAAATTCTCTTTTTTGGAAGAATTTGAAATTCTATGATAAAATTTTTTAAAGTGTTTACGAACTTAAAGTTTAAGAAATATTTAAGAGGTAGGTTTGTTCCATAAAGTGGAGTTTCTTAAACTTTAAGAAATTTATTTACTTAATAAGTTAAATATAAGACGTAGGTTTATGTGATATCTCGTAAACCATCTTACTTTCATAAAAGTATAAGTTCTTAGTACCAAGGAAAAAAAAAAAACTTCGTTTTAGTACCAAGGATCATTAGTATTTAAAACTATTAGTACTAAAAGTACTTATTAATTTAGATAAATTAATCAGTATTTATAAATTATAAAAATCTTTAATTTATGTTAGTATAATTAATTCATTTAATTCTATGGTATTATAAAAGTACAGTTAAAAAAAAAAGAAAATCAAGTCCTTATAATCTAAGAGTGAATAGAGTATTTTTATCAAACTACCTTTTTAAAATATTTTTCTTAAGTATTCTTTGGTACAAATTTTTTTTTTAAATCTACTATTTGGTTTGCAAAACTTGATTGTAAAGTTTGAAGTTTATAGATTTTATGATTTTTGTAAAATGTATAATTTGTGAGATTACTTTTTTATTGTTCAAGATTTTAAAACTTGTTTTATGGACATCTTCAGTTAACTGGATACTTTTAAAGAATGAAGTAACTGTAAAAATCTTCTATTAGAAATATATTACTGTGGAAAAAAAGTAGTTGAACGTGAGTGGCATTCGAAAGGTGTTTTAGTTATTTTGTTGAACCTAAACAGCCCTTTTTTTTCACGTAAATAACTATAATTATATAGTAGTTTTATGCAATGCAAAAATAAGAACGAGTTTTAATAAACTTAGTTTACTGGTTAAATAGAGGATATCTGTTTACGACAATATTAAATAACAAAATAAATAAATAAAAAATTTTTATTATAAAATCATACACATTACGTATTCTTTATAAATATAAAATATTTTGGTTTTTTAATATTATTTATTTATAAAAAATGTATATTTAATGTACTATTAGTTTTAAGTATATTTACTTATAAAATAGTATGTTTAATATAAACTTTTAATACTATTTATTAAATATAATACTATGTTATAATAAAAATTGACAACTAAAAAAAAATATTATAATCTTAAATTAAACATTTGTTATTTTTACTACCTAATTTTATCTATTTTCAAAGTTTTTTTTAAGAAATTTTGTGATAATTAATTTTTATCAAAAATTTTTTTGATAGCAACTTATTTAAAAATACATATAGCTCCCTATGTCTCTAACTTAAACTTAAAACCATAAATAAGACTGGATAATAATAAAAACAAAGTCAACGAAAATAAAGTAATAAAAGTGGATTTAGGAATATACATTATATTAAATAGCAGAGTTATCAGAATCAAACTACAGAACTAAGCTAAAATAATCTATTGTTCCATTCTGCTATTTTTTTTATTATTATTTCGTATATTAATAAAAAATATGGAGAGAGAGAGAGATAGATAGAGATGGTTTTTTACTGCTATTTTTTTTATTATTATTTCGTATATTAATAAAAAATATGAAAAAAGAAGTAAACAAAACAGCAGTAAAAAACCATCTCTCTCTCTCTCTCTCTCTCTCTCTCTCTCTCTCTCTCTCTCTC